>NC_141039.2:49197500-49267500 GCF_052040795.2 Danio rerio
ACTGTAGAGACAATAAGACAGACAGACAGACAGCAAGACAGACAGACAGACAGACAGACAGACAGACTGTAGAGACAATAAGACAGACAGACAGACAGCAAGACAGACAGACAGACAGACAGACAGCAAGACAGACAGACAGACTGTAGAGACAAAAAGACAGACAGACAGACAGACAGACAGACAGACAGCAAGACAGACAGACAGACAGACAGACAGACAGACAGACAGACAGACAGACAGACAGCAAGACAGACAGACAGACAGACTGACAGCAAGACAGACAGACAGACAGACTGTAGAGACAAAAAGACAGACAGACAGACAGACAGACTGTAGAGACAAAAAGACAGACAGACAGACTGTAGAGACAATAAGACAGACAGACAGACAGCAAGACAGACAGACAGACAGCAAGACAGACAGACAGACAGACAGACAGACAGACAGACAGACAGACAGACAGACAGACGCTGTTGGAGGATGCGTGAGGAGAGCAGCAGCACCTGTATATCTTCTGCTGTGAGAGATACAGATGCTGTTAGTGGACAGGTCTGTGCAGGAACAGCCAACAGACTCTTCATGACGCCGACAGCTCAACACTCAGGTCAGCAAACACTCGCCTCCATCATGTATGGAGCTCCACGTCTTCTGCTTCTTCTTCTGAATAAGATGGAGAGCAGCAGCAGCATTGCTCCAGGTCTGGAGCTTTTTTTTTCTCCTCAGTTTGAGGACTGTCGATTCTGACATTCAGCTCTCTCTGTTATGAACCCAAACCCAGAGGGCTGATGGGAATAAAATGTGAAACGTCGTTTGTTCCAGCCTCGGAGGAAGGAAGAATATAAAAGTGTTTGAGAGGCATCAAATAGAAATTAGAGCCGATCCCCAGTGTGACGGAGAGTCTGCCGGACTCGTTCCTGGAAATCTCAGCGCAGTGAACAGATGAAGAATGAAGGCCCGAGGAGCTCCTGTACATGTGGGGGAGCAGAAAGCGTTGAAGGAATGTATTCGAGTCCAACAGTCTGTGTGATTGTCTGTGTTTTATATGACACTACACTTTAACACCATTTACTGGATATTTTGTCATTTATTACACAGCGCTTCGCACCATTGATGAAATATTCCATCTTTTTATAAACACTAAATATTCATATTCTCTACAGGGAAGCTGATTTCTTTTTATTATTACTTTAGGTTTTGTTTTGACAAAGTTTTCTCATAATTAATGGAAATTCCCGTCTTTTCCTAATTCCCAATTTATGGTTATTTCTGTCTCATACCACAAAGTTTCCTGAGTAAAACTTAACTATGTTTTTAGCAAATCTGAAATACGTTACTGAGGGTACATTTTGTACAATTCAGGTGTCAAATCCACTAGAGGGCGCAGTAATAAATAAATAAATAAATAAATAAACAAAAAAATAAAAAATAAAATAAATAATGAAATAAAATAAATAAATAAATAAAATACAAAATTAAATAAATAAAATATAACAAAATAAAAAATATAATAAAATAATAAAATAAAATAAACCTAAAATATTTTACAAATTAAAATAAAAAATAAAACAAAAATGCAATAAAAGACTATAAAATAAGAAAATAACAGTCAAAACCAGACAATGTGCAATGTACTAAACATTATTATCGTAGGTCTTTTATTTTAAATGATCGTCACCACATTTCACAAAACTGCATCAGAAATCGATCCCCTCTTTATAGCTGAATAACCTTAATTTCTAAACCACAAAAATTCCACAAATCAGACAAAAACAGGCGTACTTCTAAATACAGGTTTTATGGAAACGCAAATAAATAGGTAAAATAATAATAATAATAATAATAATAATAATAATAATAATAAAATAAAATATATAAAAATAAAATAAAACAAAACATAAAATACTAAAGAAATACAATAAAATAAAATATTAAAAAATGAAATAAAAATATAATAAAAAAAAACATAAAATAATAAAAAATAAAATAAATACAATATAATAAAAATAATAATAAATACAATTTAATTAAATAAATAAAACATTTACAAAAATGTAAAAATAAAATACAATGAAGTGAAATAAAAAAAGTAAAATAAAACAATTTATGAATTTTCATGAATAAATAATAGTAATAATAATAATAATAATAATAAATAGAATACATATAACAGACATATAGTATAAAAATATATAATAAAATAAAATATTAATACAAATAATAAAAAAAGAAAAGAAAATAAAACATAAAAAATATTTTTCCTAAATTTCATAAATAAAATATAACAAGAACAATAATAATAATAATAATAATAATAATAATAATAATAATAATAATAATAATAATAATAAATAATAATAATAATATCAACAATATCATATATATATATATATATATATATATATATATATATATATATATATATATATATATATATATAAAACAAAATAAAAAAATAAACAAAATGAAATTTTTTTTTACTAAAAATAAAATAAACAAAATGAAAATAAAATAATAATGATAAATAAATAAAATGAAATAATAAAACAATCAATCTTACAATAAAAATGCAATAAAACATATTCATATAAAATAATAAAACAACCAAAACCTTACTTTTTAAAAAACCTGTTTGTATTTCATGATTTATAACGAAATTATGCATTTCATAATTCATAATTTATAAAAGAAATTATAAATTCACACAATTATGTTCATATTCAATGAGCTAAACATTAATATCATTTATATATTCATTTTCCTTCAGCTTAGTTTCTTATTTATCAGGGGTCGCCACAGCGGAATGAACCACCAATTATTCCAGCATATCTTTTACACAGCAGATACCCTTCCAGCAACAACCCAGTACTGGGAAACACCCTCACACACTCACACACACTGCTGTCAATTTGGTTAATCCGCTTCCCCTATAGCGCATGTGTTTGGACTGTGGGAAATCGGAGCACCCGGAGGAAACCCACACCAACACGGGGAGAACATGCAAACTCCACATAGAAACGCCAACTGACCCTGCCGGGACGCAAACCAGCGACCTTTTTGCTTCAAGGCCACAATGATAACAACTGAGCCACCGTGCCGCCCACATTAATAACATACCTCTTTTATTTTTAAATTTTTCACCAAAATTTCACAAAACAGCATCAGAAACGGATTCCCCTCTTCATAGCTGGATAACCTTAGCTTCTAAACCACATGCACTTCCACAAGTCAAACAGAAATAGACGTGCTTCCTTTCATGCATTAAATAAGATGCCGCCATCACACCGTGCCCGACCTACCAGCCCAGAAGAGAACTGGAGCAATCAGTTTTGTGTGCAATTAATCACTGTGAGCTCGACAAACTGCTACAATCCCAGCCACTTACAGCCAGTAATTATGACAAGGAAGGGCGATATAATAGCCGACAAAGCGTGCCTTCATTCCCATTAGAAAGGGAGGTTCAGATCCCTTCTCAACACTTCAGAAGCCAGCCAGGAGATAAGGGGGTCGGGAATGACTTACAATTAATAAATAAATTAATAAGTGGAGAGAATAAAGACAAAGGGAGAGATGGAGATTGCATATGGCTGACCTATAAAGAGGATGTGGGTGGAGACGCAAGCGTGGATTTCCCATAATACCTCACACCCTTTTATGCACACATGCAGATGAAATAAAGCAGACGAGATGAGCTGTCAGAACACATCCAGATCTCACACTGCAAAGCTTTTATTACTTAGGGGTTTTGTCTTGTTTTTAGTCCACATATCAAAAGCAGCATTTTTTGGATAAACACAAACTAATGTCTTGTTTAAAGAAATTATGAGTCAAAATTAAATGAGTTTTTCCCTTAAACAAGCTAAATAATCTGTCAATGGGGTAATCTAAATGAACTTGTTTTTGCTTTTGGATTAAGATTGTCTTGCTCACTCCATTTGTGGATTATTTATCTTGTTTTAAGGAAAAAAAGCACATAAAATTTGACAGGGGTGTGAATAATTTTGAACTTGGCTGTGTATATACAGGGGTTGGGCGAGGGGTGGATTAAGCACAAATAAAAAAGGTTTTAAAAATTAAATATAAAAAAATCATAAAATAATACAATTTTATGAACTGAAAAAATAATAAAAAAAATAATTTATAAAATTTCATAAATAAAATATAATAATAATAATAATAATAATAATAAAATAATAATAATAATAAAAAGCATACAAAATAAATATAAAAATAGTTAAATACTTATAAAATATTTATTGTAAAATAAAAATGTTAATAAAATTTCATAAATATAATAATAACAACAACAACAACAACAACAACAACAACAATAATAATAATAATAATAATAACAATAACAATAATAATACAATTTGCCAGGGGTGCGAATAATTTTGGGCTTGACTGTGTATATACAGGGGTTGGGCCAGGGATGGATTTTGTGAAAAATAAAAAAATATTAATAAAAAAAAAATTCAATAAAATTAAATATAAAAAATATTGAAATTTAATAAAGTGAAAACAATAATACAATAAAATAATTTATACAAAATCATAAAATAAAATATTATATTATTAGTAATAATAATAATAATAATAATAAAAACATTTAAAATAAATATAAAAATAGTGAAATATATATAATATGCATAAATAGTAAATATATTTACACACACACACAAATATATATATATATATATATATATATATATATATATATATATATATATATATATATATATATATATATATATATATATATATATATATATATATATACAGGGCTCGAAATTAACTTTTTTACTTGGTAGCACCGGTGCTCCCAACTTCAAATATTTAGGAGCACCAAAAATTTTTTAGGAGCACCAGAAAAAATTTAGGAGCACCCACCAAAAATGAATGAGCACAGCTGTAAATTGTTTTTTAAGGGATTTATTGTATTTTAAAACAACATTAATAGGACTAACAAAAACCAGAAACAACTATCTAACTAATGCTGCGAAGACATTGATATTTGTGTGCAATAATTCCAAAATGAATGTCTAATAATTATAGAATATTAATGATGATGAAAATGACAATAATAGTAATGAATTCCATTTCTCATTATGATGCTGCCTTAAATGTGTATGAATGTAGGTTATCTGCTATAAAAAGTCTGTTACTTTATGAAAAATAATTGTATAGTTTGCATCAAACCAAAATGAAGCATTGCAGTAAGAAATATTTATTTTGTGCTGCTGTTTTTATATGCATGTCAATTTAATAAATAATATTTCTGCTACAAAACAAACAAAAGATTATAATAAATCATTCAGTTCAATGATGAAAGCTGCAAAGCAGTCATCAGTAAATAAATAAAAAAATAATATACACCTTAAAAAAGAATAGACAAAAGAAAGAAAGTAAAGTCTCACTTCTATCACTCTTTAAAAGTTTTGGTTTCAGTTTGTGTCAATTTAAAGGTTCAGTCTGAGCTGATCTTCATTTTTCTGTGTTTGTGGAAAAGCTGGCGAGTCAGCCGACCCAATTTATGAGCAGGCAGCGCAAGATTATTGCGCTAACCATCGGCGCAAATCCGGTTTTTGTTATGAGCCGCAGTTTTAGTGTAAACTTAGTAAAGGCGAGCTTCTTCTGACTTTTAGCGGACGTTTGCGCTGAACACGCAGTGAATGCAACACATGGAGATTCGGGCACCTTCTCCGAGAAGCGCGTACTCGATTGATCTCAGCTGGCGGATCATTATTCACCACGTGACGTGTCATGATCGCTCTCATCTGCGCCTCAACTTTAGGTGGGGGTTTTCAAACCTGTGTGCTTTAAGTTTTTACTCTTCAGCCGTTTGCATTTCCCGTGGTCATAAAAGCTCCTTCCCTGTCATCTGACAGCGGAATACCTTGAGTGAATGACAGCTAATATGAACCAATATAGCGGCAGGGAAGAGCGATTCAGCACGTTTTTACAAAAAATCAAAACAGGTCGCACTACAACCATTATCAGCAGTCGCACTAATGCTCCCATATATATTATGAGGTCGCATAGATTAATTTTCGGGCGCATATGCGACCAAAATGGTCGCAATTTCGAGCCCTGTATATATATATATATATTTATATATATATATATATATATATATATATATATATATATATATATATATATATATATATATATAATATTAATACAAATAATTTAAAAAACTATTAAATTAATAAAATTAAATATTTAAAAAATAAAATATTTTAAATAAAATATAATAATAATAATAATAATAATAGGTGACGCAGTGGCGCAGTAGGTAGTGCTGTCGCTTTACAGCAAGAAGGTCACTGGTTCAAGCCTCAGCTGGGTCAGTTGGCGTTTCTTTGTGGAGTTTGCATGTTCTCCCTGCGTTTGCTTGGGTTTCCTCTGGGTGCTCTGGCTGGAAGGGCATCCGCTGCGTAAAAACGTGCTGGATAAGTAGGCAGTTGAATCCGCTGTGGCAACCCCAAATTAATATAGGGACTAAGCTGAAAAAAAATGCATGAATGAATAATAATAATAATAACTAATAGACAGGTAATAAAAAGTACTCAAAAGTATCATGATGCATTACTAACTAAAATAAGGAACTAAGTAATGCAGCTAGTTACTTTTTTTGTGGAGGAACTCAATATTGTAATGCATTACTTTCAAAAGCAACTTTCCCCGACACTAATAACCTCTCAAACAACCCGATCACTGTTGTTTCTCAGCTCAGTCTTTGCTGACATGATGTTGCAGACGCAGAAACTGGCCGTTCTGTCGTTCTCAGTCCCAGCTGGCAGAAAGCATCTCAGTGCCAGTGCTGATGCCCGCGGGCTGTAGCTGAGCCTGGGGCCGAGACTGCATCCAGCTGGAGCCCCGGACCCTCAGAGATCATCCTCCAAACACACACATCAGGAAAATCTGCATGGCATCGGCCCACACGAACACTCGCTGTCACAACACCAACAATCTGACACCTCCAGACACACCGTCATCAATCTCAAGGGTCCCGCTCCAGACGCTCGCTTTCTAAAAGGGTCTTCCTGGACCAAAATCCATCCTGGAGGAATTGAGCTTAAAACTGGTGTGAGATGCATGCTGCTACAAAATAGATTCTGAATGCAAGTTTAAGGCAAACAAACAGATCAAGTTGTGTGAAGAAACTAAATCCATGGCTGTTGCTCAATTCCAAGAATGCAGAGAACGGAGACCTGTCTTGCCAAGTTGGAGGCACTATGTCTCCCGGCTGGCCTGGAAACGCCACGGGATCCCCTCAGAGGAGCTTTGTAAAACATATGCTGGATAAGTTGGCGGATCATTCCGCTGTGTCGACCCTTGAATAATAAAGGGACTAAGCTGAAAAGAAAATGAATGAATGAATGACTAAAAGCAAACAGTGAATGCTAAGAAAACACTGCTTTGAGTTCATTTAGACTTCATCAGTTAATATACGAGACACAAATAGCTACACAAACACTTCTGCTCCTGTTTGCTTTCTTAATGTTCCCGATCTTATCGCTGATGATTCATCTGTGCAGGAAAAAGCTGTTTGTCTTTGTAACTTTTAATCAAATGTTAATAACTTGCTTCCTTCTCCTCAAGCCAGTCTGCATGATGATAGAAAGCAAATGTTTGGGGTCAGTAATGCTCTCTTTTTCAAGATATGAATACTTTTATACAGCTAGAAGACATTAAATTAATAAGAAGTGAAACAAATGTATACAAAAGAGTTATATTTCAAATAAAAGCTCTTCCTCTGACCTTTCATTCATTCATTCATTCATTCATTCATTCATTCATTCATTCATTCATTCATTCATTCATTCATTCATTTATTCATTTTCTTTTGGCTTAGTCCCTTTATTATGTGTGTAATGAACCGCCAACTTATCCAGCACATGTTTTACGCAGCAAATGCCCTTCCAGCCGCAACTCAACACTGGGAAACACTCATACACTCTTACATTCCCACTCACACACTACGGCCAATTTAGCTTACCCATATCCCCAATAGCACTTGTGTTTGGACTGTGGAGGAAACCGGAGCACCCGGAGGAAACCCAGAAATGACCACAGACCCAGCCGGGACTCAAATTGCTGTGAGGCGATCGTGCTAGACAGTACGCCACCGTGACGCCACTGTGTTTATATATTTTTGAAAACATCCTTAAAATGTTTTTATATTTTCCACATAAATTAACAAAGACAACTGTTTTCATCCCTAATAAGAAATATAATTTTGCCAGCAAATTTACATATAAAAGATCATGTGACGATGAAGACTGGAGAAATTATGCTGAAAATTCAGCTTTGAGTCACTGGAATAAATTACTTATTAAAGCACACTTTAATACACTCATTCATTTATAAAAAAAAATATATATATATAAATATATAATTTCATAAATAAAATAAAATATAATAATAATAATAATAAAAGATAATAATGCTAATAATAATAATAATAATAAAATACAGAATAAATATTAAAATAGTCAAATATATAAAATATATATAGTAAAAATATAATAAAATAAAATATTAATAAAAAATGAAATAAAATGGAATATTAAAAAATTAAATAATAAAATTTAATGAAGTGAAAAAAATAAAAATGTAATAATTTTTAAATAAAATTTCATAAATAAAATATAATAACAATGATAAAATAAATATATATATATATATATATATATATATATATATATATATATATATATATATATATATATATATAATAAAATGTAAATAGAAATAAGTAAATAGAACATATTAAATTAAATTAAATGTTAAAATATTAAAACAAAAATAAAATAAAATAGAACATATTGATATAAAATAATAAAACAACAACCAAAGCCTTATTTTTTAAAAACATTTTTGTATTCAATACTAATTCATTCGTTCATTCATTTATTCATTCATTCTTTTTACTTTCAGCTTAGTCCCTTTAATAATTAGGAGTCACCACAGCGGAATGAACTGCCAACTTATTCAACATAAATTTTATGCAGTGGATGCCCAGCTCCAACCCATCATTAGGAAACATCCACACACACTCTCACACACAAACATACACTATGGACAATTTAGCTTACCCAATTCACCTGTACCACATGTGTTTGGACTGTGGGGGAAACCAGAGCACCTGGAGGAAACCCACGCCAACACAGGGAGAACATGCAAACTCCACACAGAAACGCCTACTGACCCAGCCGGGACTCAAACCAGCAACCTTTTGCTGTGAGGCCACTGAGCCACCATGCCGCCCACACTCAATGATTATAAATTGTAATACTGTGGCATTATTACTGCTTTTACAGTCCATATTAAATCAGATAAACGCAGCACTGGTGAACAGAAGTGTTTGTTTCAGATTGGTATGAAAAAGGAAAGGGAAACTACATGTTTAAACTCCTGAGCTTCAGTCGCTGAACTGCCAGCACTGAATGCATCTTTATTCCAGCACACTATAAATACAAGTGTGGGAGAAATGTGCAATTTCTTGCAGTTATGATTGGCATCAGGCCAGAAAGGTCACAACTGCACAGACTTGTCTGGAGATATCGGGAAGAAAAAGAGAATGAGAGACGCAGGGTGTGTTAGTGATGACACACCAGATCCAGAACACCTGTTCCTAACACACACACACACACGCAGACACGCACCCATATGCGCACACACAAACACACACACTTATGCGCATGCACAAACACACTCATATATATGGTATATACACAGCGCTCAGCATAACTGAGTACACCCCGTTTTGAAAAACAATATTTTTCTCCATTTCCCACTGGATATAGGCAATGTATGGTGGTGCATTTAAACAAAACAGATTCATTAACAGATATATTTATTAAAATTATATAAGTCTCCCAACATTCAAAAATTGAAAGACAATCAATCAAATTCAAGCTAATATTTCAAATATATATATATATATTTTTAAATTGTTTTGCTTCTCTTGATTTAAAATTTATATTTAATATTTTTCCAAAACATATAAATTTGGCTTTGCTAGTTTTTAGACTGTTAACCTGCGTTATTTTGTTAGACAAGCTCAAGATTTGACTAATCTAATGTGCACAAATATATTATAAAGCTTCCTATTAAAAATATGAATTTAAAAGAGAGATTTGTGAGGGGTTTACTTATATAGAGTTGAAGTCTATATATCTTTGTTGAAGCATATGACTAATCAAATCAGAGTAAACCTATCTGACCAATCAGACCAGAATAGAGTTATCTGACCAATCAAAGCAGAGTAAGACAATCTGACCAATCAGATCAGATCAGAGTAGAGTTATCTGGCCAATTAAAGCAGAATAAGACCATCTGACAAATCCAAACAGAGTAGAGCCATGTGACCAATCAAATGCAGAGTAAAACCATCTGACCAATCCCCAATCAGGGCAGAGTAAGACCGTATGGCCAATCAAAGCAGAGTAAAACAATCTGACCAATCATAACAAAGTAGGAACTATCTGAGCAATCAGAGCAGAGTAAAACCATCTTACCAATCAGAGCAAAGTAGTAATTATCTGACCAATCAGAGCAGAGCTTAAATGGAGTAACTTCATTATACTCATATAGATTAGTTTAACTCAAATGGTTTGTTACAATCGGTTTCCTCAAACGGTTTGAGTTGCCTTAACTTATTGGGTTTTACAGTAGTCAGTTGCTTTGAGTTCTCTTCATTTATTGGGTTTTACTGTGCTCAAATTGCTTCGTTTACTCAAATAGATTAAGTTTACAGCACTCATTAAGATTAGTTTTTAAACTTAAATGGTTTGTTTCCCTAAACGGTTTGAGTTACCTTAACTTTTTGTGTTGTACAGTGTATTTATACATTACAACATGCTTTTGTACCTTTTATCAATCTTCTTCCTTTTTAAGCAACCATCTTTTAATGATCTACATTAAATAGCGGAAAAAAGGACATCCTAACATTCATTTGATGGCGACTTTAAGATGATTTTCTTCTAAGGCACACTTAAAAACATTTAAAAACTTATTTACTTACTTTTGAAAACCCTGGGGACACAATAGTAATCTTCTGAACTGGCCATTGAATTACATCACATTACATTACTGAAAGGTTGTTATAGCATCGCTGTTAAGAATGCATCTTTAAGAAAGCATCTGCAGCACAAAATGTACCAAATATATTTTTAAGAACCGTCTGAATGAACGTAAATTACAATCCCTCTGATTTAATCATGCAAATTAATTGGGTGCACATGAGACAATTAAGACATCAAACGTTTTTTCCCCTCTTTTGCTCTCATAATCATTTGTCAGGACGAAAATTGTTTATGTAAATGAAACACAATTGAATCAAATTTAAACTTAAGTGATCTTAATGTGATTAATATTACAAGCATCTTCATAATCAATCTCACTGTTCTAAACAGCACATGCAAATGACACGCAGCCAATGTCATTCACGCCTCCACACAAATTATTAATATAAATTTCAATTATATTTAAGTTACAACACATTTATCAAGGATTTATGCATTAGCTTAATATTGAGAAAGATTTTGGATAATACCTTTTGAAAATCTAAATGCAGAGATGGCAAAAGTACATACATTCTAGCAGGTGTGTTGAAGCAAGTTGGAGCTAAAATCTGCAGGACACCGGCCCTCCAGGACTGAATTTGGACACCGCTGGTGTAACCCCGCCGGTCCTACACCAACCAACCCGCTCCGAGCTGGTATCGAACAGGCGACCTTCCGCATGGGAGTCAGGTGCTCTACCAAGGAGGCTAAAGACCATGGCGGAGGCTAAAGACCATGGCCTCTAGAGTCTGTCGCTAGAGCACCTTTAGAGGTCAGAGGAGTGAGGTTTACCTGCACAGCACACACTAGCTGGCCTCCGTTATACTCACCCCCCTAAACCTCACTCCCATCCAGATCACAGCACCAATGTAACCCCGTCCTACACCACCCAACCCGCTCCGAGCTGGGATCGAACCGGCGACCTTCCGCATGGGAGTTGGTTGCTCTACCAAGGAGGCTAAAGACCATGGCATCTGTTGCACCTTTAGAAGTCAGACGAGTGAGGTTTACCTGCACAGCACCTACTAGTTGTCTTATTACCGTGTAAACAGGGCAGCATCAGTCATGTTAGATCACATCTGCACAGTCATACTTGCCTTTCTCATAATAATCTTCATAAACGAACCCACGTACAGTGCGTGATAGCCTTAAAAAAGCCGCGCAGTGCAGTACGCAGGTGCGCAATAAGGAAAAACAGACTGACTGCATCAAAACTGCGTTTATATTGCACAATGACAAGAAAATATTATAGATCGTGTCACCAAACACATGAAAATTAAAGCAACGAGAGTGGTTACAAAAAGTAAGTAGAAAGTGCAGATATTTGTGTAAAAATGTAAGAGGTAAAAGTTAAAAGTTGTCAAAAAATAATTAGTGGATCTACTTAACTACATTAACGAAGCATTTGTATTTCATTACTTCCCATCTCTGTCTAAAATGTTAACGATCAAAGTGCAAAATAAATGAAGTAGAGCTTCTGAACTCCCTGAAATCAGTTAGAGTATTTACAAATGTGGGATTGTAGCAAGTTTGCATAATGATGAGGAATGTTTACTTGGTTTCCAACAATCTGTAAACCAATCACGACAGACTGGGCCATCTGACCAATCGTAGCAGAGCAGAGCCATCTGACCACTCAAAGGGAGAGTAAGACCATCTGACCAATCAGAGCAGAGTAAGACCATCTGACCAATCTGAGCAGAGCAGAGCCATCTGACCAATCAAAGGGAGAGTAAGAAAATCTGTCCAATGTAAACAGAGTAGACCATCTGACCAATCAGAGCAGAGCAGAGCCATCTGACCAATCGTAGCAGAGCAGAACAATCAGAGTAAGATCATCTAACCAATCAAAGCAGAGTAAGAACCATCTAGCCAATCAAATCAGAGGAAGATTATCTGACCTATCAGATCAGAGTAGTTTTCAAACCAATCAAAGGGAGAGTAAGAGCATCTGACCAATCAGAGCAGAGTATGACCAACCGACCAATCTAAACAGAGTAGAGCCATCTGACCAATCTGAACAGAGCCATCTGACCAATCAAAGCAGGGTAAAACCATCTGACCAATCTGAACAGAGCAGAGCCATCTGACCAATCAAAGGGAGAAAGAGACCATCTGACCTATCAAAAGCAGAGTAAGAACGTCTGACCAATCTGAACAGAGTAGACACATGTAGCCTGTAATGCCGAACACCTGACATTAATAACTGCATAGAACTCATCTGATTTTCAAGATGGATGTGTTTTCTGCTAGTTTTGCTAGTGATGAATCAGACTGTTGATGTTGTGCTGTCGATGTGAAGCGAGTGTGAGATTTTGCTTACCTTTATTTGCTGGTCATGTCGTGTTCCTGGATCTTCATGTTCATGGACAGAGGAGAATGTTCTATCACTGTTCAGGCCTTCAGGCAAACACTCTTCCTGCCTACAGGCAAAGAGCTCGTCATGTGAGCAGTGTTTAAACGCAGCAGTGTGTGTGTGTGCGTGTGTGTGTACATACACCTGAGATCAGGTGTTCTGGTTGTTCAGCTGGTGTCAGTAGATCGGAGTGTACAGAAAGAGTGTGTGTGCAGACAGAAACACTCCAGTGATGCTGTTCATCACGGCTCTGCACCGAACACTAATGTCCTGTACACACTCCTCATCCACTCGACCAGCTCGTTTCCGCTGCCATAATTCACACATACAACAGCACACTGACATATTTACTGCAGTTACGTCACGAGGGCACGTACACACACTCTACACACACGTCAGGAGAGCAGTCGTACTCTGCCTACTTATACAGCAAAGAGTTGAATTTTTCATGATATCCACTGCAGCTTCTGCTCTGATGCTTCATTCCAGCATCCAGTCTCTCTAAATACTGCCTTTCTCAGAGTGTGCGCTGCTCTGAATGGTCAGATGGCCTTACTCTGCTCTGATTGGTCACATAGCTTTACTGTGCTCTGGTTAAGCAAATTTTCTTTGGTCTGATTAGTCAGATCATTGGCTTGCACTGATTTGATTGGTTAGATAGTTCCCACTCTGCCTTGATTTGTCAGTAGGTCTAACTCTGTTTTGATTGGTCAGATACCTCTGCTCTGATTAGTCAGATAATGTCTACTCTGCTCTGATTGGTCAGATCGTTTCTACTTTGATCTGATTGGTCAGATTGTTTTATTCTGCTTTGATTGGCCATACAGTCTTACTCTGCCCTGATTGGTCAGTTGGTCTTACTCTGTTTTGATTGATCAGACAACTTTGATCTGATTGGTCAGATTAGTTTACACTGAATTGATTGGTTAGATGGTTCCTATTCTGCTTTGATTTGTCAGTTGGTCTTACTCTGCTTTGATTGGTCAGATAGCTCTACTCTGCTCTGATTGGTCAGAAAATTTCTATTCTGGTTTGATTAGTCATACGGTCTTACTCTATTTGGTCAAATGTTCTTACACTGCTATGATTGGTCAGATGGTCTTACTCTATCTTTGATTGGTCAGATGGGTCTACTTTGTTCCGATTGGTCAGATGGTCTTAATTTGCTATGATTGGACAGATGTTCTTACTCTCCCTTTGATTGGTCAGATGGCTCTACTCTGTTTAGATTGGTCAGATGGTCTTACTCTCCCTTTGATTGGTCAGATGGTCTACTCTGTTTAGATTGTTCAGATGGTCTTACTCTGCCCTTGATTGGTCAGATGGGTCTACTTTGTTCCGATTGGTCAGATGGTCTTATTCTGCTATGATTGGTTAGATGATCTTACTTTCCATTTGATTGGTCAGATGGCTCAACTCTGTTTAGATTGGTTAGATGGTCTTACTCTCCCTTTGATTGGTCAAATGGTCTACTCTGTTTAGACTGGTCAGATGGTCTTACTCTGCCCTTGATTAGTCAGATGGGTCTACTTTGTTCCGATTGGTCAGATGGTCTTATTCTGCTATGATTGGTCAGATGATCTTACTTTCCATTTGATTGGTCAGATGGCTCTACTTTGTTTAGATTGGTCAGATGGTCTAACTCTGCTATGATTGGTCAGATGATCTTACTCTCCCTTTGATTGGTCAGATAGCCCTACTCTGTTTAAATTGGTCAGATGGTCTTACTCTGCTATGATTGGTCAGATGATCTTACTCTCCCTTTGATTGGTCAGATGGCTCTACTCTGTTTAGATTGGTCAGATGGTCTTATTCTCTCTTTGATTGGTCAGATGGCTCTACTTTGTTTAGATTGGTCAGATGGTCTTATTCTCTCTTTGATTGGTCAGATGGCTCTACTTTGTTTAGATTGGTCAGATGGTCTTATTCTCTCTTTGATTGGTCAGATAGCCCTACTCTGTTTAGATTGGTCAGATGGTCTTACTCTGCCATGATTGGTCAGATGATCTTACTCTCCCTTTGATTGGTCAGATGGCTCTACTCTGTTTAGATTGGTCAGATGGTCTTATTCTCTCTTTGATTGGTCAGATGGCTCTACTTTGTTTAGATTGGTCAGATGGTATTACTTTGCCTTTGATTGATCAGATGGTCTTAGTCTGTTCAGATTGGTCAGATGGTCTTTCTCTCCCTTTGATTGGTCAGATTGGCTCCACTCTGTTCAGATTGTTCAGATGGTCTTACTCTGCTCATATACTGTGTGTACACTACCTGACAAAAGTCTTGCGGTGGATCCCAGATGTAAGAGCAGCAAATAACTTGACTTCTGATTGATCATCTGGTAAAGTGTCAGAAGGTGGATTTCTCTAATGAACCATCTGTTGAATTGCATCCCAATCATCACCAATACCGCAGAAAACCTACTGGAACCCACATGGAGCCAAGATTCTTACAGAATGTATATATATAAATAATAATCTTTTTTTGACAGATTTTTGCTGTTTATTCTGATGAATCTCTCTCCCAAAGAGCACCGACACATTATTAAAGCTACCCCTGAGCACGTTTTGTTAGATTTTAGGAAGATAATATATTTAATATTGGAAAATAAAATTACAAACTACAAAATTTCAGCAAAATTGTGTACATTTGTTCGCTTGAATTTTGCTCTTTTTACAGATTTTTTTATTTAATATTTTTCCCTAACATATACATTTCAGCGTACTGATTTTAAACCGTTATCACTAGTTATCTTGTTAGATTAGCTCCAGATTTGGCTTCAGTACTGATAATGTATATGCACAAATATAATTTTGTAAAGCTTAGAAGATATTAATCTTTATGAGAGGTTTGTGAGGGGTGAACTCATATATGTTGAGCTGTATCTATATATATGGCCTGCCTATATCTGCAGCAGAGCGAAGGCTGACACATTATATTTGAGCGTGTATTTATAGATACACAGATACTGCAGGGTTTTAATAGTGGTGACAGAGACTCAAGGAGGTCTACGGAGGAGCGGAGAGGAGGATTTTAAACAGGCAGATATGGAAAGAACGCAGAAATAGACATGAGAGGACGGAGAATGAGCAAAAGCAGAGAGAATATGAGGAAAAAAAGAGCTGTAAAGTGCTGAGAATCGAGAGCAGAGGGATTGAGCTGGAGTGATGTGTGCTGTCATTCCTCTCCGTCTGTTCATCGCTCACACACACATACACATACACACTCTCTCTCTCCTGCAGAAGCCCTGAATCCTCACTATCAGCAGTGTGTGTGTGTGTGTGTGTGTGTGTGTGTGTGTGTGTGTGTGTGTGTAAGACACAGGCCAGTCAATATCAATCTAGATTAACGTGCCGGTGAATTCAGCCACACAAACACAGCAGCAGTTTCTCCTTTAAACCCTTGAAAACACCTACATCATCTTCTATTGCATACAGCATGACATCTATGCTATTAAATCTATGCTTTTAAAAGATTTCAACACACACACACACACACACACACACACACACACACACACACACACACACACACACACACACACACACACACACACACACACAGGGACTGTCGAGAGTAAATTTGGTGCTGGTGAGTAAAGGAAAGTGTGTTACTCTGCTGCTGGTTTCCCACATAGCAAAATTTCTCTGGCCCAAATCTGGCCCACATGCCACAGTGAATTACTGTACATGATTAGACCAAGTCTGGCTTCCATACAAGGGCCAAATGTAACCCAGCCGGTCCTACACCACCCAACTCACTCCGAACTGGAATCGAACCGTTGACCTTCAGCATGGGAGTCGGTTGCTCTAACAAGGAGGCTAAAGACCATGGCCTTTAGCATCTGTCGCTAGAGCACCTTTAGAGGTCAGAGGAGTGAGGTTTTACCTGCACAGCACTTACTAGCTGGCCTCTGTTACACTCACCCTCCTAAACCTCACTCCCAACCGGGTCACGGCACCAATGTAACCCCGCCGGTCCTACACCACCCAACCCGCTCCAAGCTGGGATCGAACTGTCGACCTTCCGCATGGGAGTTGGTTGCTCTAACATGGTCTCTAGCGTCTGTCGCTAAAGCAACTTTAGAGGTCAGAGGAGTGAGGTTTACCTGCACAGCACTTGATTAGCTGGCCTCCGTTACACTCACCCCCCTAAACCTCACTCCCATCCGGGTCACGGCACCAATGTAACCCCGCCGGTCCTACACCACCCAACCCGCTCCAAGCTGGGATCGAACTGTCGACCTTCCGCATGGGAGTCGGTTGCTCTAACATGGTCTCTAGTGTCTGTCGCTAGAGCAACTTTAGAGGTGAGAGGAGTGAGGTTCACCTGCACAGCACTTGACTAGCTGGCCCCTGTTGCACAAACATAGACCATATCTGGGCCAAGTCTCAGCCAAGTTCAAAACACATAACTGGGCCAGATATGTTGTTTTCTCAAGACGAGGGCGCCACTAGGAAGGGAAAAGTTAAGACGATTCTAAGGGCCCACACAGTATTAGGGCACCCAGAGATTATATTAGGGGCCCAAACAAATCCTCCAACCCCAACCACCCCGTCTTATATTTCGTCCGTGAAAGGTTGTCATAAAGCATTTTCTACCAGCCTCCTCGGATTAGGTTTAGAAGTTTCATTTAATAACAAGTTCGCTTATTAATTATTATTATTATTAATTATTTGACTACACATTATTCTAAAATATACTTAAAGTTTTATAATAGTGATCTAATATAAAGTCAATAATAAATAAATACAAAAATAAATAAATAAAATAATTTATAAAATTATATAAAGAGAAAAATGTCACTTAAAATAGTTCTGCTTTTTAATAAATACACTTTGATGTTGTATGCCTATTCATTTTCAGCAAGTATGTTGTAATTCAGTAGTAATTAAGTTCAAGTCCAGCATGGTTATGTTCAATAAGACACACAGAATGGCTCTGTTATATTAATATGTTTATTAGAAGATGAACATATTCATGAATATGAATGAGTAGGCACACTAAGTGGAGATAGAGGAACAGAAACAGGTCTGATAGGTTGATCTGCATGCCCGCCAAAATCAAAACATCAGAAATGAATAACATGCTCACGTATAGAGTAACTAAAAATCATTTTCAGATGGATTCAGGTGTATTTAGATGAATGTGCACAGCTTTACACATTTACATCACTGTGAATACAGTAATAATTCAGTGTATGCATGACAAAAAACTTGCATCTATGAGTACTTTGTGCAGTTGTTGAGTTGAATGTTCAGTTTGCATTGTGTAGACGTTGATAATTCACTAAAAACTCATCACCGCCATCAAAAGTACAACTCTTTAAGAGTAAGAGCTTTCATACAGCGTTTCTAACATCAGTCATTATCTACTCCTCAAAGGAGTCTGTGTGGATCTAAAGGCAAATAAAGGAGACTGATTATTAAAGAATTATCCTTGTTCGTTTGTGCATTAATTTGTTGTTTTTCCAAGGTCTGCTTTGTTGAAGATCAAAAAGGATCATTAGTGTGTTCCTCTTTGTTTTTCTTGATTTTTTATTTGAAAACTCTCATGAGAATGACTGAACCTCTATTTTGGGATTCTGACGTGCATCAAATAATAGTATATTTACAATTTAAACCAGAAGTTTACATACACTCTAAAAACAGGAACATAACCATTTTTTAAAAGGTCTGATGGTAAATCATAGTAAACATTTACTATTTTAGGTCCGTTAGGATGACCTAAATCATTTACATTTGCTAAATGCCAGAATAATGAGAGAATATTTTTTGAGAATTTAAAAAAAAAATATTTAGACAGTTAAAAGTTTACACATATTTGCTTGGTGTTTTTTAGCTTTGCTTTTAAACTGTATAACTTTGGTCAAATATTTTGGGTCTCCTTCCACAAGCTTCTCACAATAGTTTGCAGGAATTTTGGCTCATTCCTCCTGACAGAATTGCTGTAACTGAGTCAGATTTGTGGGCTGTCTTGCTCGCACAAGCTTTTTTAACTCTGTCCACACATTTTCTATAGGATTGAAATCAGGGCTTTGTGATGGCCACTCCAAAACATTCACTCTGTTGTGCTTAAAGCACATTTTCACTAATTTGGCAGTGTGCTTAGGGTCATGGTGTGTTTGGAAGAGCCATTTGTGGCCAAGTTGTAATTGGCTGATGTCTTGAGATGTTGCTTCAGTATTTCTCCATAATGTTCTTTCTTCATGATGCCATCTATGTTGTGAAGTGGACCAGTCCCTCCTGCAGCAAAACAGCTCCACTACATGATGCTGCCGCCCCCATACTGCACAGTTGGGATGGTGTTCTAGGCTTGTAAGCTTTCCCCTTTGTCCTCCAAATGTAACACTGGTCATTATGGCCAAACAGTTCAATCTTAGCTCCATCAGAGCACAGGACATGTCTCCAAACATGAGTATTTTTCCCAGTGTAATTTAGCTAATAGTAATCTGGCTTTGTTGTTGATTCTGGCTCGTTGACTTACTGATACTATTCTACAGTTGTTGCTTCAATTAACTCAAATGTTGTAAATTAGCCAGAAACTTCCAAAACCTCGACATCATCATCTGAGCCTTTCCAGAGGCAGAATAATCTTATTGTATGTAAACTTGACTTTCAAGAAGAGTTTTAACAATTTCTCACACAATATCTCTCTCATTATTCTGCTATTAAGCAAAACAGAAACACGTGATAATCCTAACTTACCTAAAAGAGAAAAAATTTAGTCACATTAACATCTGACTTTTTTTAAAGGGTTATGTGCCTTTTAATACAGTGTATGTACACTTCTGTTTCCAGCTGTATATACAAAGTTATTAACCCTCCTGTGCAATATTTATTCTTTCCCAAATATTTCACAAGTGATATTTAATGGATTAAGGATATTGTTTCTCTATTATTTGTTTTATTTCAGCTTTAAAAAAATATTTTAAGATATTATTATCCCCCTTAAGCAATATTAGTTTTGGATGGTCTCCAGAACAAACCACTGTTATACAATGACTTGCCTAATTACCCTAATCTTGCCCTAATTACCCAAGTTAACCCTTTAAATGTCACTTTAAGCTGAATACTAGTGTCTTGAAGAATATCTAATCAAACATTATATGCTGTCATCATGGCAAAAAAAAAGAAAAAAAAAGAAATCAGTTATTAGAAATGAGTTATTAAAGTTATCATTATTAATTATAAATGTGTTGAAAATATCTTCTCTCCGTTAAACAGAAATTATAAGGAGGTCAAATAATTCTGACTTTCCATATATATATATATATATATATATATATATATATATATATATATATATATATATATATATATATATATATATATATATATATATATATATATATATATATAAATATTTTAAATAGATATAGGAACTAGGCATCTTTTTTGTGATATCAAACACAATTTTAGACTATTATACAGCTCTACAGTGCTATAAAATTGAATCTTTTAAAAAATTAAATATTCCTATGCACTTTTCTTAGAAAATAACAAAAGCGCCCTAAGGCAAACTAAGAGTCTGAATCGACAGTATACGCTGCTATTGAGTTTTTGCTGAACGCTTGAACTCTGCGGTTAATGTAGCATGAGATGCTCTCATAAAGTTCAAATAAAAAAACAAACCCCTCGTGGGTGAACATCACAGCATCTAATCATCTAATCCACATCAAAAGAACTCTTTCAGCGTCTTTTAGAGCTGATTTTGAGTTGCTTGTTTAATATTAATGCCCCATGAAAAAAATACCATAGTAATTTATAGTAAATACTACATATAGCTGGGTTCAGTGCTGGATCAAACTCAGCATCATATAAGTTTTTACAACTTTTTGATAATGAATGTTCCAGCATACTGCATATACTGTACTAATAAATACTGTAGTATACATTAGCTTTTACTACAGTAAACTGTGGTGAATTGTAATATAATATATCATGTAGTTGTAGAAAACTACATTAGTGATTTGTTTTTTTATATTACTGTAATTGTTCTGTTCCCATAGCTACTGAAGAATTACCACAACAGATCAATTAACATTGTTGTTCTATTACCATAGCAACTGTAGAATTACCACAACAGATAAATAAAGTGTTGTTCTACTACCATAGCAACTATAGAAACACCAAAACAGAACAATTGATATTGTTGTTCTATTTCCATAGCAACTATAGAAACACCACAACAGATCAATTAATATTGTTGTTCTATTACCATAGCAACTGTAAATTTACCATAACAGATCAATTACTACTGTTGTTCTATTACCATAGCAACTGTAGATTTACCACAACAGATCAATTACTACTGTTGTTCTATTACCATAGCAACTGTAGAAACACCACAGCAGATCAATTATTGTTGTTGTTCTATTGCCATAGCAACTGTAGAAACACCACAACAGATTAATTAATATAGTTGTTCTATTTCCATAGCAACTGTAGATTAACCACAACAGATCAATTTTTGTTGTTGTTCTATTGCCATAGCAACTATAAAAACATCACAACAGATCAGTTACTATAGTTGTTGTGTTACCATAGCTACTATAGAAACACCACAACGGATGAATTAGCATAGTTTTTAGATTACCATAGCAACTGTAGAAACACCACACTAGATTAATTATTATAAATGTTGTTACCATAGCAACTGTAGAACCAGATTAATTAGCATAGTTTTTTGGGTTACCATAGAAACTATAGAATCCCCACAACAGATCAATTACTTTAGTTGTTGTCACCATAGCAACTGTAGAACCACCACAACAGATTAATTAGCATAGATTTTTGGCTACCATAGCAACTATAGAATCACCACAACAGATCAATTACTTTAGTTGTTGCGTTACCATAGCAACTATAGAAACACCACAACAGAATAGTTATTATAGTTGTTCTATTACCATAGCAACTGTAGAATTACCACACTAGATTAATTTCAGTAAATATATTACTATAGGTTGGATTAAAAACACTATGGTATTAAAGCCTGAACAAAATGCTAGGTTGATGTACTGTAACCCAACACTGGGTCAAACATCAACAAACCCAATATTTCAAAGGAAAATGTGAAAAAATGTTACCGAATTTTGGGTTACAGTAATTCTATGGTGTTTTTAAACCATACTATAGTACAGTGCTTAAATAAATCAGCTGTGGTAATTGTAGAGTGTGGAGTGCAGTATTTAAATTACGGTGGTATTTGTTTTCATGTGGGTGATCTCCTTTACAAACACTTTTTTTTTCTCCAGAGCCACACATTTTCTACGCAGTGAGATCTAGCAGCGATAAAAAAACCCAATGAGCACTTAGTTCTCCACCTCTTCATCTAAAACTCCTGGCATCGAGCCCTTTCTAAACTATAAAAAACACCTCCAAGGCCCCACAAAGGCATGAAATGGTTAGCTAGTTTTTAATTGGAACATGCTTTTCCCCAGATTCCCACTATCGACTTCATCCTGTGAGCCAATATGAGATCTAATCGACACGGTCTAATCGATAGCACTCAATTTTTGGATCTCGCTGCAACCGAAGGCGTCTCGTAAGGCAATCCTTCCATCATACGCCACCATCAGCAGCATGTAATCTATTACTGTAGCCCTCCAAACAACAGGAGCCGCTCTGGTTAATCAATGGCGGGTCAGTGCAATACTGCGGTGTCATGCTACAATTGCGGAGAGCAGCCTTGTTAATGCCTGAGGCTGGTGTAAGTAATGGAGGTGTGATATAGAGGTGACAATGATCAAAGGGTACAAAGACACAGTTCGTCTGAGTCACAACTTCCATGTGCTTACAAGTTAAAAGGTAACAGTGAATGGCCGTGTCGTATTAACAGTGACGCCTTTGTGAGGATCTCTAGTCAAAAACATAGTGAATGGGAAGTTCGAGCATCTTGTGTTCTCACCTAGTATATACACTGTAAAAATATCTGTATATCTTTTTATTTATGTTTTTTAAATTGCATTAAAGGAGTTTAATCTCTGTTTTGTCGAGTTTTGATGTTGAAAATTCATCTCAGAGTGGCTTTTATTCATATTTTAGTAGTTTGAAATAATATATTGCATAGAAAATAAGGGTCACACTTTTTTAAAGCACACTTCACACTATTAACAAACCATTAACTAAGATTTTTAGCTCAATAAACCAGTATTTTGCTGCTTATTATTAGTTATAAAGGCAGATGTTGGGTTTAGGTATTAAATAAAGGTATTATATGATAGTTTTATATAAATAAAGTAAATAAATAACTGATAGTCCTTAGTCTCTGATTTATCAGGTCACTAATACGAATTGAACCACTAACTATTCCAGCATATTTTACATAACGGGGAGATCATGCAAACTCCACACAGGAATGCCAACTGACCCAGCTGGGACTCAAACCAGTGACCTTCTTGCTGTGAGGCAACAGTGCTAACCACTGAGCCACCGTGTTACCCTGCAGTGTTCATATACTACAGATCATTAATTTCTGCAGTATTTTATTTAATGTGAGTGATCTCCTTTTTAGCTAAAGGTCTCATTAATGCAATCAGCAGATCAATTATTGTTGTTGTTCTATTACCATAGCAACTATAAAAACATCACAACAGATCAGTTACTATAGTTGTTGTGTTACCATAGCTACTATAGAAACACCACACTAGATTAATTATTAGAGTTGTTGTTACCATAGCAACTGTAGAACCAGATTAATTAGCATAGTTTTTGGGTTACCATAGAAACTATAGAATCACCACAACAGATCAATTACTTTAGTTGTTGTTACCATAGCAACTGTAGAACACCACAACAGATTAATTAGCATGGATTTTGGGTTACCATAGCAACTATAGAATCACCACAACATATCAATTACTTTAGTTGTTGCGTTACCATAGCAACTATAGAAACACCACAACAAAATAGTTATTATAGTTGTTCTATTACCATAGCAACTGTAGAATTACCACACCAGATTAATTTCAGCTAATATATTACTATAGGATGGATTTTTAGCTTAAGGTCTCATTAATGCAATCCAAAAGCATAAATAAATGAGAAAAAAAACAAAAATAAAACATGAAACTCTTAATTTACGGATATTTCTTTTACAGTGTATATGTTTCAATAATGACTACAGATCCGTTTTCATCCTTTCCCAAATGCCGGGATGATGCTTCACAGAGTCTCTGTCATCTATTTTTCAGTTCTTCTTCTCTCAGAAAAGGAAGATTGGTCTGCCGTTTCGGATTCTTCACAGTTTCGCAGCTCCGAGCTCAGTTGCTTCATCCTGCTCTCTAATTGAATTCCACCAAAAAGTCGAACCCGAGATTGGCTCCGGATCAAGAGATGAGGGTGTAATGCATTTGGTCCGGCGATGAAAGAAGGATTTGGGCTGGAATATAAGGGTGGGCTTGTCTTTTTTTTTTGAGAGAGAGAGACCTGGTCACAGTCACAGTGCAGTTCAAGTCTATGGGACACACAATAACAAGCTCCTTTGCTTTTTGATGGATGGTGAGGGAATTCAAGCTCGGAGGGGACATACAGAGACAAAAGCTGCGTCCCAAATCGCACACTTATGCACTACTCTACACCATTTAGTAGAATGAATCGTATAAGTAGTCCATTGAAGTACAGTTTAAATACCTAGATGATGCAATTATTAACTATTAAAAATAAGTGTGCAACTCAATGCTGCAAAGGGGCAGGGCTACTTGTGAAGGGGAGGGGCTATTGATGAAGGGGGCGGAGCTATTGAACACTCATTAGATTACTTTACTTATTTTGGATTGTGTAAGTAAAATTCTCCTATCGGAGTGACTCATGATGATGAATGTGGTTATACTCATGGCAGTGCGTAGTGTATGGTGTGCTATTTGGGACGCAGTGAAAGAAAGACACAACTAATCAAGCAAACCGACCAGACGCTATACATTATAGAGACAACAGACAACCGGGAAGAAGAGACGGTTAATATTCAGACGTGCAAAGGGTGGAGTCCTCATGTCGCTACGGCATGTCATTAGCTCGTGTACTGGTGGAGAGATAGCTAAAGCTAGCCAGACAGTTTGTTAGCTAATAAGCTACGTAGCTAGCTAAACAAACGCATTAGCTATAGAGAGATAGCTAATTAGATATCCTGATTAGATAGATAGATAGATAGATTGATAGATAGATAGATTGATAGATAGATAGATAGATAGATAGATAGATAGATAGATAGATAGATAGATAGATAGATAGATAGATAGATAGATAGATAGATAGATAGATAGATAGATAGATAGATAGATAGATAGATAGATAGATTGATAACTAAATAAAAATGACATAGCAAGACAGCATAGCATGGCTTGCTAGCTAGATAATCAACTAAATAGCCAATTAGCTAGATAAACATATTCAGAAAGACAGATGTGAAGACAGATAGAGAGATAGAAACAGACTGCTAATAAGCTAGCTACATTAGCCAGTTAGCTATATTAGCTAGATAACAGAATTGATCATTAGCCATCAAGCTACGCAACAAGCTAGCTTGACAGAGACAGCCAACTATATAGATAGCTAATTAGCCTAATAACCATTCAATAGCTAGACAGATATCGAGCTAGCAAGATAAATAGCTAATTAGTTAACTAGCTACATATATAGATACACAGAGAAAGTTAGAGGTATAGACAGGTAATTAGCTAGATAACTATATAAGATAGATAGCTAATTAGCTAATTAGCTAGACATATAGACCCAGACATTAGATAGCTACTAATTAGCTAGCTAGCTACATATTTAGCTAACTAATTAGATAGATAGATAGATAGATAGATAGATAGATAGATAGATAGATAGATAGATAGATAGATAGATAGATAGATAGATAGATAGATAGATAGATAGATAGATAGATAGATAGATAGATAGATAGATAGATAGATAGATAGATAGATAGCTTTTCTGTACTGTTGCGTGTTGTCAAACCCCATGCTAGTCAGGTTTGCTAACACTGGCAGGAAGAGAGAGAGGTTAAAGTGCTACACTTCAGGATTACACACAACGCAGTTAATTCAGCAGCAAGTCTTTCACATCGTCCAACAGAGAACATCAGTAGTCCAGGAGATTATTGGAGGTCGGTGTGATGTGCTGTAACGAGCTACAGAAGACCAGTTGGGGAGTGTTTTGATCAGAGGAAGGTGTGGATCTACTTCAGGAGAGTTTTGAGCGCAGGGCTGGAAGTCTGCTGTGACGCTGGATGGAGAAATAAGGATCTTCGGGAACGCTGAAGCTACGGCGAACTCTCCAGAGAGGCTGCAAGAGAGAAACACAGAAGAAAGAAGAGACTAACATTAGAGAGGAACACAAACACAAACAACACAGAGAATATTAATATAGAGGAATGAGAGGAAGGGGGGTTCGTTTGGGCCCTAAAACTGCAAGGGCCCTTAGAATCTTCCCCCACCTCCAACCCCCCAATCCCCCAGATTATTCATTCATTCATTCATTCATTTTCTTTTCGGCTTAGTCCCTTTATTAATCTGGGGTCGCCACAGTGGAATGAACCACTAACTTATCCAGCACGTTTTTAAGCAGCGGATGCCCTTCCAGCCACAACCCATCTCTGGGAAACATCCACAAACACTCGAACAATTTAGCCTAGCCAATTAACCTGTACCGCATGTGTTTGGACTGTGGGGGAAACCGGAGTACCCGGAGGAAACCCACGCGAACGCAGGGAGAACATGCAAACTCCACACAGAAACGCCAACTGAGCCGAGGCTTGAACCAGCGACCTTCTTGCTGTGAGGCGACAGCACTACCTACTGCGCCACTGCTTCACCCCAACCCCCAGATTAATCTAGATTAATTCCAAGATTACAGTGAGATTAATCTAGATTTAAAACATTACCTATGCTCGCCTTGATAATAAATCAAAGTAAACTAAAATATATAAACAAATAAACATAAATAATATAGATAAATAAAGATAAAAGTAAACACATTTTCCCCCCGAATCTAAAAGACAACAGACGAGTCGGCTTGCGGTTGCTCTGGAGCGCACCACAGTGAACTGGGCACTATTTAGCCAGGCCATAAAAACAGTCAGGGTGATAGAAGGTGAATAATAAAAAGAGTAGACTACACTTTATTTTGACAGTCTGTTGAATTTAAGTTACATTGCATCTACATGTCAACTAATTCTCATAAGATTATAAGTAGACTGTTAAGGCCTGTGCACACCAAGACTTTTTTTGCTCGTATTTTCCGTCAACGTTTAACGCCTCGTGACTAAATAAAGGGCGTCAATGTGATCTTGCACCAACGCGCAAAACAGCAGGCGCAAAACCGTCATTAAAAAAAAAAACGCCACATGCTCGCTTTTTTATTTTATTTGACGCACCACGCAAAACCTTCTCCATCAATCAGGTTGGCACTTTTGTTCACATGGACGGAGCTGTTGAAGTTACAGTAAACAACACCTGGAGGTGCTCAAGCGCAAAACTGTCAATGTGAGCGCACATTGAAGAAGACGCCCAGAGGCGATATGAACGTGCAGCTGCTTAAGCCTGATTTATACTTCTGCGTCAAGTGACCGGCGTAATCCACGGCGCATGCAACGCGCATGGCTGTGCATTTATACTTCTGCGCTGTCTCTGTCGGTCTGCATTAACACTTCTGAAACGCTAGTGGGCAGTGAGGTGTAAATGTTCCTCTGTGTCGAGTTTCTTCGCTGCTTTTTTGCTTTTCCTGAACACTTCCGGGATGTACAAGTGGCTTAAACTCGCTTATTTTGAGGCAGGAACCGACGGACGTACAGCAACTTTAACTATGAGGTAAACACAAAATAAAACTTTCCATCCGGAGCTCCTTCACGGGACTCCACACTTGTAAACAATCGCTCGCGCCATTCGCGCGGCTCTCGGTCCCGCCCAGACTCGTCATCGCTACCAAGCCGACCAATCACAGAGCTTACGCTACGCGTCGTAGTGACGTGTGGTTACATTTTTTGAGAGGTGCACGTCAGTGACGGCGATGGCCACGGTGAAGGGCTATGCGTCAGCGGCGTAGCATACGCCAGCGTTTGACGCAAAAGTATAAATCAGCCTTTATTGCTCTGTGAACAATAATCATTTCTTCATCGCTAGAGCTGGAGCTGCTACTTGAACCATCCATGCTTGTTCGAGTCACCAGTAACTTTAACAACAAGCGTGTAAACTTCCTCTCTTCCTCTTCTTCTGTGTTACAAGCGGGTGTCGGAAGCTTAAAGTTGTGCAGCGCCATCTAACGTCAAGGAGTGATTTTGCATCCTCTTCTGCTTGACGCCAGTGAAAATTGCTTGCGTTTGAATACACAAAAACGTCTCGTAAAACGCTGACGATAAACGCAATTGAAAAGCGGCCCAGTGTGTAGGAGCCTTCAGGTTGGGGTTGGTGTAACGTACTTGCTAAGTTTCTTATAGTCATGTCTGTTGAAGCAGCAGTATCAGTGGATATTAAGCAGATAGTCTACTTATACTCCAATGGACCATCAAAATAAAGTGTTACCTATTAATCAACGGTTTAAATGAAACACATCCGTTTTAGCAGCCTTTTGGTTAGTATTCTAGCACAGAAGTGATTTAAAAATGTTTTATAAACACTTCAAAACAGGGTTTACACTAATGAAAATGAAACTAAATCAACAAAATAAATAGATAAATATCAGAGAACATGCAAACTCCACACAGAAATGCCAACTGGCCCAGCCGCAACTCGAACCAGCAACCTTCTTGCTGTAAGGCAACAGTGCTAACCACTGAGCCACCATGCTGCCTTTGGGAAAATTCTTTCCCAAATGTTGTTCAGCCACACTGAAGCGACTGAAGAGCCTTCATCGTTTGCTTTGTGCAGCATTATTTCTGTCCTCCATTCATTTACTTCACGGCTCTTTGAAACATCACAGCAATATGTGGAGGAAAAGCAGAGCTTTATAAATGGGCCGACAGTGATGTGGAGTTGCCGCTGCGAGAAACACAGGTGTATAAAGTTACAGCAAGAAAATAGACTGAGAGACGTGCCAAAACAACAGCTCCCAGTAAACACTCTGTGTCCTTTGGAGAAAAGCAATCTGGAGCATGAACAAACTGACATTAATCTTTAACAACGCTGTCAAAATGGAGATCATCCAAAACAAATGCCGCACCGTGTCCTCCACCATTTTAGCTGAAGTGCTCACGTGACTAAAAATGACTATGAAATATTAAAACAGCTCATCCGAATGTATTCACATTTAGAGAGCGTTTTCAAAGATGTGTTTTCGTTGCCTATAGACTTTATTGAGGGATGTAAACAACACCAATGGTCCTGACATATGTCCTGTTTTACATTTTTAATTTCCATAACTTCCGAGATTCCCAAAAGAGCCACATATTGACAAACAGTGTTACAATAATGTTAAACTATGATAAAATTACATGTTCTCCCTGCCTTCGCGTGGGTTTCCTCCGGGTTCTCCGGTTTCCCCTACAGTCCAAAGACATGCAGTACAGGTGAATTGGGTAGGCTAAATTATCTGTAGTTTATGAGTGTGTGTGTGGATGTTTCCCAGAGATGGGTTGCAGCTGGAAGGGCATCCGCTGCGTAAAAACTTGCTGGATAAGTTGGCGGTTCATTCCGCTGTGGCGACCCCGGATTAATAAAGGGACTAAGCTGACAAAAAAATGAATGAATGAATGATTGAATTGCCTCTTGTTACAGATATGAAACAGTTTGATAACAAGCAGGAACTTTTCATGGGCCAACGATATCACCACATTGAAACGGTCTACTCTGTCTCATTGTGGATGGATGGTCCCCACCATGCGATTTTTACTAATAGACATGTAAAAATCAGGGGCTGATCTAGAAAATTATTCATGGGGTGGCATTAAATGAGGGGTGGTAACCAGGGGCATTGCTAGACCCCATTCGCCTGTGCCCCAATTAATGCTTTGAGATACGATTTACTTTATATGCAAGTGTATTTATCAAGACTGGTAATCCCAAAATAAAGATGATATTCTCTATGCGCAACCGAACCAACGCTGATGAAAGCGTTTACTCATAAACAAAACTGAGCATGTGCACAGAAAAAAACGTACCCACATGCCGCACGCACCGCTCCTACTTGACACTGCTATGCTCCCGCATCGCTGCTCACACGCCGCTTATGTATATGTGTGTGTGTGTGTGTGTGTGTGTGAGTGTGTATATATATATATATATATATATATATATATATATATATATATATATGTATATGTGTGTGTGTGTGTGTGTATATATATATATATATATATATATATATATATATATATATATATATATATATATATATATATATATATATATATATATATATATATATATGTATATATATATATATATGTATATGTGTGTGTGTGTATATATATATATATATATATATATATATATATATATATATATATATGTGTGTACAGTATATATATATATATATATATATATATATATATATATATATATATATACACACACACACACACACACACACACACACACACACACACACACACACACATATATATATATATATATATATATATATATATATATATATATATACACACACACACACACACACACACACACACACACACACACACACACACACACACACACACATACAGGGGCGCCTGCAGGATTTGTTCCAAGGTACGCACAAATACAGCACCGCCCCGCCCCCTTCCACCACTCATGTCAAGAAACACTGATGCTTGCTGTCAAAGGCTTCATTATTTCAGGGCATTCGTTATGACATAATTTGTTTCCTTTTTAATTTTAGTATTTCGCTGAAATCTAAATAAAAGCACATCAGCGCCAAGGAAAAATCCGACGCTCAAGGCGTAATCTTCAAAATCATGACATATTAGAAATTGTGCAAATATATGACAAAAGATTGTGATACAACACAGTTAGTGAAGCATTGATTAAATCCTTACTTTCCACTGACCCAAAATCTTCCACCCACACTTGAGTAGCGGACGGGCTCAAACAAAAATATAATTTGTACATTTTTCTTGGAAAAATATATTTTTAAAACTTATTTATATTTTTATAAAACTTATTATAACACCCGAAGGAAACCCAGGTGAAGGCAGGGAGAACATGCAAACTCCACACGGAAACGCCTACTGAGCGGAGGCTCGAACCAGCGACCCAGCGACCTTCTTGCTGTGAGGCGACAGCACTACCTACTGCGCCACTGCGTCGCCAAGACTCATTTTACATCTTGTAAAAAGGGGTATAACAGATCCCCTTTAATGATAACCTATAAACAATAGGTCACCCAGGCCTAGCTTATGATGGCAGTTAAATGGTTAACGCAATGTAAGTAGCTTTAAATAAAAGTGTCTGCCAAATGCATAAACATACAGGTTTACCAGATCCAGACCAGAAGTTTTAAAACATCAGAGTCAAAGAGTTTAACATACTGGAGATAAAAGCATGTATACCTGATAAGGTTGTAGTATGTCCACTATTATAAAAACTTGCCTATTAGAAATAAAATCCTAATAAAAATGAACGTAGAGCCAAGAGGGAATTCTACTGATGCTTTCTCCTGAGAAAAAAGGCAGTTCGTTTTAGCTTTATAGCCCCAGACTTTCCCCTTTGCTGCTATTTTTACTCTCCTAAAGGGAGAAACATCTGAGATGATGTTGATACTTAACTGAAAACCCCATTAAAATCTCCTGAACTTCGGAAGAGCAACATCGGAACAATAAAAGGGTCCTCTGGGGACAGATGGAAATTAAACGGGAAGTACAGAGACTCCAGCAGAGGCTGAAAACCAGAGAAAAACACAAAGCACAAGTGTAGAAAGAAACAGATGAACTGATATGAACAAATGAGGGTCCGGATGGAAGAGACGGTTAAGGAAAGCTAGAGGGAGAGAAGGAAAACACAATATGGAGGTTACAGCGGTGAACTGACAGCAGAGACGCTCTACCATTTCTGACCTTTAGGAGAGAAAGAAGAGAAAGAGAGAGAAAGAAAGCCGTACAATTGACATCAGGATTAAACTGACACATGACATCTGTGACATTCAGATGGCAGCAGGAGTATGAGCCTACAAATCATGCTATCATGCGTGGGGATGAACATTATTAGTGCATGCTTTTTAAACATATTTTATACAATGGAATGGAGTTATAAAATACTGTAAAATATTATATATGAATACAAACTTACTTAAATATAGATTATACACTCACTGGCCACTTTATTAGGTACACTTATTCGTACCCAGTTGGACCCCCTTTTACATTCAGAACTGCCTTAATCCTTCGTGGCAGAGATTCAACAAGCTACTGGAAATATTCCTCAGAGACTTCGCTCCATATTGACATGATAGCTTCAAACAGTTGCTGCAGATTTGTCGGCTGCACATCCATGATGCCAATCTCCTGTTCCACCACATCCCAAAGCTGCTTTATTGGATTGAGCTCTGGTGACTGTGGAGGCCATTTGAGTACAGTGATCTCATTGTCATGTTCAGGAAACCAGTCTGAGATGATTGAGCTTTATGACATGGTGCGTTATCCTGCTGGAAGTAGCCATCAGAAGATGGAGACACTGTGCTCATAAAGGGATGGACATGGTCAGCAGCAATACTCAGGTAGGCTGTGGCGTTGATGCTCAATTGGTACTAATGGACCCAAATAAAATCTCCCCCACACCATTACACCACCACCACCAGCCTGAACCGCTGATACAAGGCAGGATGATCCATGCTTTCATGTTGTTGAGGCCGAATTGTGAGCCGAGCATCTGAATGTGGCAGCAGAAATGGAGACTCATCAGAGCAGCAACATTTCTCCAATCTTCTACTGTCCAGTTTTGGTGAGTCTGTGTGAATTGTAGCCTCAGTTTCCTGTTCTTAGCTGACAGGAGCGGCACCCGGTGTAGTCTTCTGCTGCTGTAGCCCATCCGCCTCAAGGTTGGACGTGTTGTGTGTTCAGAGATGCTCTTCTGCAGAGCTCGGTTGTATCGAGTGCTTATTTGAGTTACTGTTGCCTTTCTATCAGCTGGAACCAGTCTGGCCATTCTCCTCTGACCACTGGCATCAACAGGGCATTTGTGCTCACTTTGTCGGACCATTCTCTGTAAACCCTAGAGATGGTTTTGTATGAAAATCCCCGTAGATCAGCAGTTTCTGAAGTACTTTCCTCCCCACTCCGATGCTCGCTTTGAACTGCAGCAGATCGTCTCAACCATGTTGAAATGCCTAAATGCATTGCATTGCTGCCATGTGATTGGCTGATGAGAAATTTGCATTAACAAGCAGTTGGACAGGTGTACCTAATAAAGTGGCCAGTGAGTGAACATATTTTTTAATATATTGATTTTTAAAAAAAATATTTATTCATGCTTGTGAAGCACTTTGAGTAGCGTGTTATATAGGGAATGTGCTATATAAATCAAATTCATTCACGAAACGGCCATTTTTGCTATATTTTGAAATGCGTATTGAATATGCAATGATGAATTTGCATATGTCATTTGCATAAATTGTCATAAATCAGATTTCCATGTGGGGTTGCTCTATTTTGTAGTTTTTTTTGATGCACTTAAAATTAAGCCGTTTCAGATTTTATTTAAAACACATTTTGATGCATCTTTGCTCAACCCTGGTCATGTATCTTATATTAAGCGTACACACACACACACACACACACACACACACACACACACACACACACACACACACACACACACACACACACACACACACACACACACACACACACGCTGCTGGCTACACAGAGCAGATCCAGCATTTGAAATTCATTATCATGGGAAAGCCTGACAAGCTGTCAAAGCAGCGCACATAGGCTCTCCATCCCGAACACGACGCTGTTGTTGAGGAACGGGGAGAAGGACGCGGCTCTGGAGACTCAGGCGAACGATAACGCCGCCTGTTTTTTTGTTTGTTTTGTTTTTGTTTGTTGCAAATCAAGGTCAGGTATTTTCTTTCGATTTGCCAAGGACTGCTGACATTCTGCATGGAGACAGGTACAGATTTAGACTCATGCTGAGAAACACACATGCATTCACACACACACACAAACACACACACACAACTGTTCAGTCAAAGAGGGCTGCACTACAGTCAACATCATAGGAAACAGTACAGACATCTTCACTGTCATTCATTCATTCATTTTCCTTCAGCTTAGTCTCTATTTCAGAGATATCCACAGCAGAATGAACCGACAAATATTACAGAATATGTTTTCACGCAGGGAATACCCTTCCAGCCACAACACAGTACTGGGAAACACCCATTCACACTCATTTACACACACACTCATACACTACGGCCAATTTAGTTCATCATTTCCCCTATAGCCCATGTGTTTAGACTATAAGGGAAACCGGAGCGCCTGGAGGAAACCCATGCCAACTCTGGGAGAACATGCAAACACACAGAAGCGCCAACTGACCCAATCGAGATTCAAACCAGTGACCTTATTGCTGTGAGGGCACAGTGCTAACCACTGAGCGCCACCATACCGCCAACATCATGGTACCAATATTTGGTATTTAGGTGTATTAAGGTATACTTTCAAAACTATCATAGTGCTACCATGTCAAAAACACAGTAAATCCATGATACACGTTCAAAATAAGATGGTAGTACCTGGTATTTATTAATTCTTGTAAGTGATGAATTAAAATAACCTGTTGGATATAAAACACTGCAATTTATAGAGACACTAAAATGTCAAAACCTACACCATCACTGCAATTCAAAACTTTTCAGTAGTTTTTTAAATGCAATTTAAGGTATTTTATATGCCATCATTATACAAGATATATTTTTAAATGTTATTGCAGAGGTTTCCTTACAAAAATACATGCAATTTTGACCCACCCAAATGATTTTTAATGGTTTATTTTGCTTACAAACTACCAAGTAAACACAGACACGCACAGAAAATAGAAATGTGTGACCATTTTACACAGTTATAGCGTGACATTCTTGAAAAACTTGTACATGTGAATACCAAGATCCAAATATAGCAACTTCCAAATCATTCCAAGTGTTCATCCCTCAGAGATTTCTCTTCAATCATTCTGTCATTATCATGGTACCAATATTTGGTACTTACAATGGTATACTTTAAAAATTACCATAGTGCCACCATGTCAGAAACTACGATGTGTTCAAAATAAGCTGGTAGTACCATGATATTTATTGATATTTGTAAGTTATGAATTTAAACAAGCATGATAACAACTAAAAAATACAGCCCAAAAAGACCAGCCCGTCTGGCACCAACAACCATGCCACATTTAAAGTCAGTTAAATCCCCTTTCTTCTCCATTCTGATGCTCGCTTTGAACTGCAGCAGATCATCTTGACCATGTCTACATGCCTAAATGCATTGAGTTGCTGCCATGTGATTGGCTGATGAGAAATTTGCATTAACGAGCAGTTGGACAGGTGTACCTAATAAAGTGGCCAGCGAGTGTATATATTTTTTAATATATTGATGATGTTTTTAATATTTATTCATGCTTGTGAAGCACTTTGAGTAGCATGTTATATAGGGAATGTGCTATATAAATCAAATTCATTCACGAAACGGCCATTTTGCTATATTTTGAATTGCGTATTGAATATGCAATGATGAATTTGCATATGTCATTTGCATACATTGTCATATATTAGATTTCCATGTGGGTTTGCTTTATTTTGTAGTTTATTTTGATGCACTTAAAATTAAGCCGTTTGAGATTTTAATTTAAAACACATTTTGATGCATTGTGCCATGCGCCATGCACGTGTTGGAGCACACAACCATTTATAGAGAAACTAACATGTGAAAGCCTACACCATGACTGCAATTTAAAATATTTGTGTAACATTGCTTTATTGTGATTTAAGACACTTGCCCCTGGTTTCACAAACAAGGTTTTAAGGCTAGTCAAGATTAAATTGCATGTTTGAGCTGTCTCGACTCAAAATAACTTGCAGAGAGATGTCTTTAAATATGTCAGTGTCATTTTTTTGTCTCCAGGTGCTCACAGTAATATTTTTCTAAGGCCATTTTTATAAATGTGTCTTAAATAGCCTAATTTAACTAAGGCCTAGTCCTGGCTTAACCTAAGCCCTGTTTGTGAAACTGGGCCCTGATATACCATCACTATACCACAAAATAATTTATTTTTTAACATTATTGCAAACGGTTTGCAAAAATACAGGTAATTTTAACATATCCAAATAGTTTTGAGAGATTTTTTAAAGGGTCATGAAAGACCAAAACATGTCTTGAGCTGTTGACAGTGATATACGTGTCCCACGCTGCTATAAACACTATTAGGACACGTATATTTCACCAAAAAAAAAGTGGAAATTGGTTGTTTTTTTGCATTATTTTGAGCAAATTCATTCTAAATTTTTAAGCTCTATCATGGCGATTAGATCCTTGTGTGTATTCCAGCGTGGAGACTGGCTGTCTGTACCGGTGAGTACATTGAGACGTCTCTGAGTGTGCAGCATTAATTCATGAGGCTCAAACCTATCAGTGCGCTGTATTGTGTATGAGGTGTAACCTTCAATAATATGCATGATCGCTTCATAGTCTATTTTTACCTGTACAGTGTTCAGACGGCAGAGAGACGCCACGTTGTGTTGCCAAAACAAGTGGAAGAACAAAAATTATTTGGAGACACTAGTCGTCAGTGCTGCGTATATAAATGAGCTGCGACGAAGGTTTTGTTTCCATTTCTCGCTATGAAAGCACAGCTGGTCTGGTAAGTGTGTGATCAGTGTTCTTTGTTTATGTTTATTCAGAGGCAAAGTCAGTCAATTAAACACACCAGAACGAGCTAATCAAGCTCTTTCTAGGTATACTAGACTTCCAGTTGGAGGAAGTTGGAGGTTGGAGTTAAACAGGACACTGGCCCTCAAGGACCTAGTTTGGACACCCCTGGTCTAGACAAAAGTCTTGTCTCCTATCCAAGTCTTAGGATCAACAAATAATAACTTGACTTCTAGTTGATGATTTGGTGTCAGAAGTGTCTCATATGAAAGGTGAAGGCCTCTAGATTTTGCTTATTTGAGCTCAATTAAATCTGGTCATGTCTTGATGTTGACTGATTTGATGAGGACAGTGCGGTCTGACTCTGCTCAGACTAAAGTGTCATCACTGAACAGAAATAATGTCCAGTATAGAATATAAAGTCCTGCTGCAGTGGAGACAGAATGAATATTGTGTCTGACTCCATCATGAGCTTGGAGGACTGCATCCATACATCTCTGACATGACTCAAACCACTGATTAATAAAGTCATCTGGAAGAAAGTGTTCTTGCAGGAGTTCATCAAGATCCTTTGGATTCATCTTCAATGCCTCCTCCATCTTATCACAGACATGCTCAATAATGTTCATGTCTCATGACTGGGCTGGCCAATCCTGGAGCAGTTTGACCTTCTCTGCTTTCAGGAGCTTTGACGTGGAGGCTGAAGTATGGGGAGCGCTATCCTGCTGGAGAATTGTCCCTCTCCTGTGGTTTGTAATGTAATGGGCAGCACAGATGTCTTGATACCTCAGGCTGCTGATGTTGCAGATCTCTCGCACACCCCCATACTGAATGAACCCCAAACCATGATTTCTCCTTCACCAAACTTGACTGATTTCTATGAGAATCTTGGCTCCATGCTGGTTCCAGTAGGTCTTCTGCAGTATTGGTGATGTTTGGGATGCAGATCAACAGATGATTGATCAGAAACAAATCAACCTTCTGCCACCTTTCCAGATGATCAACTAGAAGTCAAGTTATTATTTGTTGTTCTTACAACTAGACTCGATGACAAGAGATTTGTCAGGTAGTGTATATTTAAGCACTGTATATCAAATTGTTAGGGTTTCCATCTGATGCCAATCTCATTCATTCATTCATTCATTTTTTTGTCGGCTTAGTCCCTTTATTAATCCTTTATTAATATTAATTTTTACGCAGCGGATGCCCTTCCAGCCGCAACCCATCTCTCGGAAACATCCATACACACACACACACACACTACAGACAATTTAGCCTACCCAATTCACCTGTCTAATGCCAATTTAACATTTTTGAAACAATCTTAAACAATGTTCTCTTCATTATATAAAACATGCTCAGTTATAATTACTGTGGAGAAAATGATGCCATCCACCTTAACGTTGAACATCTGAGGCTATCATTGTATTCCATTTTCAGCAGACAGCCTTTAACACAGCCATCTCAGCCAGACTGAACAAGACAAAAAAATGCAAATGAGTCATTCTCCTTTCTGTTCTTTTGATTCATTCTCTTCGCTCTGATTAATTATCACAGGCTGAATGTGACAGCGGGAGAACTGCACCAAGAACCCATCACTGCACAGACAATCACAGAGATCTGCTCCAATCCTGCAGCCCTGTCGCTCAGATTCAATGCACCGAGCATGCTTTTAAAAAATACACAGTATAGAACATTAAAAGCAATGAATAAATAAAATAATTTAGAAAAAATAATAATAAAAATTAAATAAAGTATCTCCTGAGAAATATGTGAAATATACTAAAAATATTAGCTCTCTAATTATTACTTTTGCAAAATATTGCTCAAGAGATACTTTAATTTTTTAAGTTACACTGTTATTATTGTTAAAATTATAAAAAAATTATAAAATTATAATAAATATTATTAATAATAATAAAATAATAATTAAATAAATAATTAAAATAAAATAATTAGTATAAAAATAATATAAATATATTATATTATATTATATATTAAATATAAAATAAATAATTAAAATTTATTATTAAAATTGTCTTTAACTGTAAGCCTAAATTTGCATACGACCAAAACAAACAACACATTTAATTAACTAATTCCTTAATTCATTATCCTTCGGTTTAGACCCTTTAATTATCAGGGGTCGCCACAGCGGAATGAACCGCCAACTATTCAAGCATATGTTTTACAGAGCGGATGCTCTTCCAGCTGCAACCCAGTACTGGGAATTTTTTTTTTTTTAACAGTGTAGATAATTCGCTCTCTTCAGAAATGTATACAAGGGTACATTTTTACAATGAGCCTGCGCTGCAAAAATAATATTTTATTAAATAAAAATTTTATTTAAAAAATGACAAAAATATAAACAGAAATAATAGGAAGCATTTCCTTGCTTTGTTAAAGATCACTATGGAAAATTTGAAAAAAAAAAAGGATTCGATTTCTGTAATTGTTTTGTCTTTAACTGTATATGGTGCATTGATGAGAGAAAAAGATGATATTAGATCTTTTCCCGTCTCTCTGTTCAACGTCAGATCCTTTTAGCATTAAACTGATGGGATTCAAACACATTACATTCAAACAGCCATGAGAGCGATGTGTGTGTGTGTGAGAGAGAGAAACGGAGCGCCAGGAATCCTGGAAAGCTCCAGAGAAACAGGAGCTGGAGGCTGCAGTGCCTATGCATTGATAATGAGTTCTTACCAGTGTTATTGAATCAGAGCACAACCCTCAACACTAGATTCTCCTCCTCGCCTAACATAACCCTGAGCTTTAGCAGATCCACCAAAAACTGACAGCTCTTCCCTTTGTACTACAGCCAAGATGAGCTCTGATTGGACGACTGGAAGGCTTCTACGAGAGTCTGACGTGCAGAACTTCTGTTTCCACAAATGACCCGAGGCAACGTTCACAAACTCTGAAGTCAGACTACTGAAACTGCATTAGTGCACATCACTGAGACAACCCAAGATACATACTGTATAGCTTACTGTATACTATATAGATGCTGATATACCGTATATACAGTTGAAGTCTGAATTATTAGCCCCCCTGTATATTCATTTCCCCATTTTCTGTTTAAAGGAGAGCAGATTTTCTCAGCACATTTCTAATCATAATAGTTTTAATAACTCATTTCTAATAATTGACTTATTTTATCTTTGCCATGATGACAGTACATAATATTTGACTAATTATTCTTCAATATATATTGATATATATGATAGTATTCAGCTTGAAGTGACATTTAAAGGCTTAACTAGTGTAATTACGGTAAAGTTAGGGTAATTAGGCAAGTCATTGTATAACAGTGGTTTGTTCTGTAGACAATCCAAAACAAATACTGCTTAGAGGGTTATAATATTGACCTTAAAATGGGTTTAAAACAACTAAAAGCTTTTATTCTAGCCAAAATAAACCAAATAAACGTTTTTTTCCAGAAGAAAAAATATTATAGGAAATACTGTAGAAAATTCCATGCTCTGTTAACCTCTTAACTCAGGGGTCACCAAACTTGTCCCTGGAGGGCTGCGTCGGAAACCGCCTACTACACAGTAGGTACTGCATTTGAATTTAAACGCACTACTTGGCTGTTAGAAAAGTACGCTCTATACAGTATGAACGTGAAAAGTATGAATGGAATTTCGACGTACTACATCCGACATTTTGTCATGGTCACGTGACCTACCTGCGTCAATTGCGTCGCTTTACTCCCATTCATGAATTCGCTCGCGGGGCATCATGGGATAGCGCAGCATGCATGCGATGCGCACTCCAAAATCTCACCGGAAGTAGCAAGTCATCCGGATACTTGATCGCAAACTGATTTTCGAATTCTATGAATTCGGACATACTACTCGGCTCGCATACTGATTTTAGCATACTATATAGTATGGAAGTATGCGGTTTCGGACGCAGCCCAGATTTTAGCTCCAACTCTAATCAAACACACCCGGACAAGCTAATCAAGCTCATACAAGGTATACTTGAAACATCAGGCAGGTGTGTTGAGGCAAGTTACACCTAAACCCTGCAGGGATTTTTACACAGCGGATGCCCTTCCAGCCACAACCCATCTCTGGAAAACATCCACGCACACATTCACACACACACTCATACACTATGGACAATTTAGCCTACCCAATTCACCTGTACTGCATGTCTTTGGACTGTGGGGGAAACCGGAGCACCCGGAGGAAACCCACACGAAGGCAAGGAGAACATGCAAAAAACTCGCCCTATATATATATATATATATATATATATATATATATATATATATATATATATATATATATATATATATATATATATATATATATATATATACATACATACATACATACATACATACATACATACATACATACATACATACATACATACATACATACATACATACACATACATTCATACATACACACACAGACACACACACACACAGTTGAAGTCAGAAGTATTCGCCTAATTTGAATTTTTTTTCTTTTATAAATATTTCCCAAATTATGTTTAACAGAGCAAGGAATTTTTCACAGTATGTCTGATAATATTTTTTCTACTGGTGAAAGTCTTATTTGTTTTATTTCGACAAGAATAAAAGCAGTTTTAAATTTTTTAAAAACCATTTCAAGGACAAAATTATTAGCCCCTTTAAGCTAATTTGTTTAATATGTCGATAGTCAACAGAACAAACCATCATTATACAATAACTTGTTTAATTACCCTAACCTGCCTAGTTAACCTTATTATCCTAGTTAAGCCTTTAATGGTGTACTCACACTATGTACAGTTGCCTTGAACCAGACCAAAGCCCGCTTGTCCCCTCTCCCGTCTCCCCCAACAGCTTGCACTCACATTACATTCGGGCCTTGGCACGCTTACGCTGCTCAGTAAACACTCTCGCTCAGAACAGTGGAGATTTCTTCAGTTATATTGTTTAAGTTGTTTGATATGTACTGACATGCAGTCAAATATTTCGCCGAACAGATCAGCCACTTTTGACACTCATAAACAATCATAAAGTCCTTGTGCTGCAGGAATTAGGAGGTCTGCTGAAGGTGCGCAGCTGTCCTGTAGTGAGCGGTTTGCGTCTTATATAATCAATGACAGTTTGCGTTCATTGAACGGTAAGATGATTAATAAATCCATATGAAACAGTCCCTTGAAAGTCATGTCTTTCTTTTAGTTTCGGGCTTACACACAAGCACGGGTTTTGCACTCACACACAACCCTACCCTCACCACCCACGCCCCCTATATCCATGTAGGGTGGCCGAATAGAGAGGGTGGCATCCCCAACACTACCCTCACCACCCTTGCCCCCTAGGGCAGCCGAATAGAGAGGGCGGCGTCCCCGACACTACCCTCACCACCATTGCCCCCTATATCCGCGTAGGGAGGCCGAATAGAGAGGGCGGCGTCCCCGACACTACCCTCACCACCCACGCCCTCTATATCCGCGTAGGGCGGCCGAATAGAGAGGGCAGCGTCCCCGACACTACCCTCTTCACCTACGCCCCCTATATCCGCGTAGGGCGGCCGAATAGAGAGGGCGGCATCCCCGACACTACCCTCACCATCCACGCCCCCTATATCCATGTAGGGCGGCCGAATTGAGAGGGCGGCATCCCCGACACTACCTTCACCACCATTGCCCCCTATATCCGCGTAGGGCGGCCGAATAGAGAGGGCGGCGTCCCCGACACTACCCTCACCACCCACGCCCTCTATATCCGCGTAGGGCAGCCGAATAGAGAGGGCAGCGTCCCCGACACTACCCTCTTCACCTACGCCCCCTATATCCGCGTAGGGCGGCCGAATAGAGAGGGCGGCATCCCCGACACTACCGTCACCACCCACGCCCCCTATATCCACGTAGGGCAGCCGAATAGAGAGGGCAGCGTCCCCGACACTACCCTCACCACCATTGCCCCCTATATCCGCGTAGGGCGGCCGAATAGAGAGGGCGGCATCCCCGACACTACCCTCACCATCCACGCCCCCTATATCCATGTAGGGCGGCCGAATAGAGAGGGCAGCGTCCCCGACACTACCCTCACCACCATTGCCCCCTATATCCGCGTAGGGCGGCCGAATAGAGAGGGCGGCGTCCCCGACACTACCCTCACCACCCACGCCCTCTATATCCGCGTAGGGCAGCCGAATAGAGAGGGCAGCGTCCCCGACACTACCCTCTTCACCTACGCCCCCTATATCCGCGTAGGGCGGCCGAATAGAGAGGGCGGCATCCCCGACACTACCCTCACCATCCACGCCCCCTATATCCATGTAGGGCGGCCGAATAGAGAGGGCAGCGTCCCCGACACTACCCTCACCACCATTGCCCCCTATATCCGCGTAGGGCGGCCGAATAGAGAGGGCGGCGTCCCCGACACTACCCTCACCACCCACGCCCTCTATATCCGCGTAGGGCGGCCGAATAGAGAGGGCAGCGTCCCCGACACTACCCTCTTCACCATTGCCCCCTATATCCGCGTAGGGCGGCCGAATAGAGAGGGCAGCGTCCCCGACACTACCCTCTTCACCATTGCCCCCTATATCCGCGTAGGGCGGCCGAATAGAGAGGGCGGCGTCCCCGACACTACCCTCACCACCCACGCCCTCTATATCCGCGTAGGGCGGCCGAATAGAGAGGGCGGCGTCCCCGACACTACCCTCTTCACCTACGCCCCCTATATCCGCGTAGGGCGGCCGAATAGAGAGGGCGGCATCCCCGACACTACCGTCACCACCCACGCCCCCTATATCCACGTAGGGTGGCTGAATAGAGAGGGCGGCGTCCCTGACACTACCCTCACCACCCACGCCCTCTATATCCGCGTAGGGCGGCCGAATAGAAAGGGCGGCATCCCCGACACTACCCTCACCACCCGCGCCCCTTATATCCGCGTAGGGCGGCCGAATAGAGAAGGCGGCGTCCGCGACACTACCCTCACCACCCGCGCCCTCAGTTATTTCCACGTCTAGTGAGGTATAATACCGCGTGCTTTCACTTTAGGGGTGAGGGCGGCGCGACCGTCCTTTGCCTAGAGCGGCAGGTCAGCTTGCTCCGGCCCTGCACACAAGCATACCGCACCAAAGACCAAGTGATTCCAATTCAGCGCACTCACACTTCTCAAACGATCCGGGAAACAAGCCTGGGCATGGTTCGGATAGCATAGTGTGAGCAGGCCCTAAATGTCACTTTAAGCTGTATAGAAGTGTCCTGAAGAATATCTGCGTGTGTGTACAAATAAAACTAGATTAATTAGTTCAGAAACGAAGTTCTGTGTAATAAAATTAAATTAAGAAGTTTTGAACACATGAAGAAAAGGAGATGTAGGAAGGCAGCAATAACATTACTCTGATTTAGCAAGTTGTTTCACTTAATTTTGACATTGTTTCTTAAAACAAGACAATATTTTATACTTGTAAATAACAAGCTTCTTGATTTCAGCATTTTTAGATATTTGGACTAGAAACAAGACGAAAACTCCTAGTAAGGAAAGCATTTTTGCAGTGCAGGCAGAGCAGAGCGAGTTGTTCTCCAGGAACACAATGCAGAAAGCCACACTCAGGCTAAATAAATTATCACGGGGCTATTTTTAAGCTGGAGTGTAAATGCAGTAATCCGTCAAAGCTGAATCCAGCGGCGCATCAGGGATCTGCTCATCTTTTTGTGTCATCTTTCTCATTTGAAATTAGACATGTTGTTTTATTCTCTCTCATGTGAATGCAGAATCTAAACTCCATTATACGTATCAGCGCCACACAAATTGCAGAAGAACAATTGAAGTTAATTGATTAAATATTAAAAGATAGTTAAAAAGCCATTGCAATGGCGCCAGCGTAGTCGGAGACGGATGAGTGGATTTGGTTTGCACACACACACACACACACACATAGTTTTAGGACCCAATTCACTAAATGATTTTTATAATGCATTGCAATGCAGTTTTCCATTCTTCGATAAATCATAGATGTTATAATCAATAGAAATACAATAAAAGTGCAGAAAATGTTTAATAAGCAAAAATGCAAGAGATATTAGTTACGTGTTTGTAATAAAAAAGAATGACTGTGCTATTTATTTATTGTATTTATTTTTATTATTAGTATTTTGTGGCGAACAATCTGTAAACATATAATATTATTTAAATAATATTTACAATATTATTTGTAATAATGTACAACTAAAATGAATAATTTAAATAATTATAAAATAATTTAAATAATTTAATTTAAATAAAAATAACTGATTTATTTTATCTTTGCCCTGATGACAGTAAATAATATTTGACTAGATATTTTTCAAGACACTTCTATACAGGTTAAAGAGACATTGAAAGGCTTAACTAGGTTAATTATGTTGACTAGGCAGGATAGGGTAATTAGGCAAGTTAAGTCTGTAGACTATCGACAAAAAATATAGCTTAAAGGGGCTAATAATATTGACCTTAAAATGTATTTAAAAAATTAAAAACTGCTTTTATTCTATCCGAAATAAAACAAATAAGACTTTCTTCAGAAGAAAAAATATTATCAGACATACTGTGAAAATTTCCTAGCTCTGTTAAACACCATGTGGGAAATATTTAAAAAACAAAACAAAACAAAGGGGGTGAATAATTCTGACTTCAACTGTATGTGCATATGAATATGTATAAATTCGTTTTTGTTTTTGTGCAAAAATAGATGAACAGAATGCATGAGCTATAATCAGGAAGAGAAATATATAATAATAAACTAGGACACTCTTGTTATTAGTGACACCGGTGGCCATTCAGTGAACTGCAGCACATAAAAGAACCAGCTGGATGTGCATTATCCCTTACTTAACATCTATCTCTTTCAAAAACACCACACCGCTGTTTTTAATCTGCTTAAAATTGGATTGCAGTGATTTGTTGATAAGGAAGTGATGGATCTTAGTGGCTGTTGAACCTCTTTTGTAAAGTTTGTTGTATTTCCGTGTAAGATTGAGCCTCTACTAATGAAATCTAATAGCGCGTAATGGCATGTTGTTAATCATGAGCTGAAGGTTGGTTTTGCAAGGTTAATGATAGCACGGAGAGTCTATTCTCATGTGGGCTCAGGTCTTTGGGTATTTATCAATGTCAGGTAAGGGTGAGCTTCGCTGAAACAAAATTGCCATAAAATCCCTGAAGTGAAGTAAAAGTTACAGAGGTCTGTGAGGGCGTTCAGATACAGTTTTGAGAAGTTGTGTTTTTTAAATGATCTTATTAAACACTTTTTACAAAAAGTCTCAGATATCCCCATGATGCATCTCTGAAATGTTAGCTGCAAATGCCAGCTTAAGTAAATAATGGCATCATAACTAGCACAACCGCCTCACAGCAAGAAGGTCGCTGGTTCAATCCCCGGCTAGGTCAGTTGGCATTTCTGTGTGGAGTTTGCATGTTCTCCCTGTGATGGCGTGGGTTTCCTCCGGGTGCTTCCCCACAGTTTAAACACATGCGGTACAGGTGAATTGGGTAGGCTAAATTGTCCATAGTGCATGAGTGTAAATGAGAGTGTATGGATGTTTCCCAGTGATGGGTTGCAGCTGGAAGGGCATCCACTGTGTAAAACATATGCTGGATAAGTTGGCAGTTCATTCTGCTGTGGCGACCCCAGATTAATAAGGGGACTAAGCCGAAGAGAAAATTAATGAATGAAAAATGAGTCCATAGAACATGACTAACTTATTTTATTAAGTTACAATGACCTAAATGCATATGCTATCAGGACTATGGTTTTGTAGACAGACCCAATGGTAAGTTCATTTTATAAATTAAGTTTAAATACGCTTTTTAACCCAGTGGTTGGGTTTGACCATGTTTGACCCAACATTAAATTAATACAACCCATTTTTTTACAGTATTATTGATTATTAAATTATTATATTTCAAATTCATGTTAGGTGCACTTAAAATGTACTGCATATCCTGATAATAAAATAATGATAATGATATAAAAAATTAATTATGATAATAATAATGATAATAATGATGATAAAAATTAATAATGAAAATAATAATAAGAAAAAAAATAATGATAATGATAATGATAATAATAATAATAATAATAGTTATACTAATGAAAAATAATAATGATAATTTTAGTAGTAGTAGTAGTAGTAGTAGTAGTAAAAACAACAACAACAACAACAACAATAGTAATAATAATAATAATAATGCTAACAATAATAATAATAATTATGATAATAATAATGATAAAAATAATAAAGATAATAATGATAATAATAAGGCTAATAATAATAATAATAATAATAATAATAATAATAATAATAATAATAATAATAGTTATACTAATAAAAAATAATAATGATAATTTTAGTAGTAGTAGTAATAATAAAAACAACAACAACAACAACAACAACAATAATAATAGTAATAATAATGCTAATAATAATAATAATAATAATTATTAATATGATAATAATAATGATAAAAATTATAATGATAATAATGATAATAATAAGGCTAATAATAATGCTAATAATGCTAATAATGCTAATGCTAATAATAATAATAATAATAATAAATGATAATAGTAATGCTAATAATGCTAATAATAATAATAATAATAATAATAATAATAATAATAATAATAATAATAATAATAACAACAACAATAATAATAATAATAAAAAACAATAATATTGATAATAATAATAATAATAATAATAATAATAAAATAATAATATTGATAATTATAGTAATAATAGTAATAATAATAATAATAATAATAATAATAATAATAATAACAACAACAACAACAACAATAATTGTACAGCATAAGCGAACCCAGTTGCAGCATCATTGCAATGTGCATCAATTAATTCTGCATTTTATCAGGAATGAACATGCAAACGTTCATTCATTTCAATAATAATATGATCACTTCATCCTCCACATGTCAGTTTCGAGAGACTCGATTTTGATGATTTTATGCCTACATGACTAGTTACTCCCTAATGCAGCATCTGTTCTGTTCACACATATATTTTCATCCACAGGTCCCATCTGTCACACTGTACCCTGCATAGTTCTGCGAGAAACATTTACAGCTAGCGCATTTACAGTAGGCACAACATGTTCGATGCATTCTTCCTCATGCGCTCTCTGCAAAGGCGTAAATAGGTCGTCCTGTTCTGCTGCGGCTTATAAGTTTTCTTCTTCTTCTCGCTGGCCTGATTTCCAACAACAAACAAAAGATCGCTGTATCTGAGGTGAAATAAATGGGTCTACTTATGTAGTCGTTTGCTCGGTTGTGCCTGGCTTCAAATCTCCCATGCCTTCACTCTTTTTGCGAACGCAAGGAAGCGGACGTTTGATGGGGAGGGAATGAACAAAAGAGCCTGTTACAGATTTCTCTCATATACTTGTGTACTGTGTAATAATTAAACAGACACACATAAATCTCATAGCAGATTGGTGGAGCTGGGTGATGAGGAGGGGTTGAGATGAACGATATTAATATGGAGTCTCTTTGGCACAAAGTGCACTGTTAAAAAATCACAGCTGTGGTTGTCAGAACTTCACCGTAAAATATGGCGGACAAAATGCAGAAGAAATATTTCAAGAGTTGACACTTAGCTGATGATTGATTATAAAGCTTGTTTGGCATGCTGTCCCGAGAGAGAGCCCTGCGCTCATAAGATCCTCGAGCCTGGGGCTCCCTCCCTTTTGCAGGGCGAGAGGGGAGTCTGAGCTCAGGTAGATCTGGAGAACTCCTCTGCTGTAGTAGCTAATGAACAGATAGTGATCGCTCTTAAGAGATAACTACTGACTAGCAGCATGTCTATGGTGGTGATTTGGATTAGTCGATTAACTTAAGTCGCATGTTTTTGGACGGTGGGAGGAAACTGGGGAACATGGGGGAAACCCACGTGAGCACGGGGAGAATGTGTTAACTCCACTCAGAAATGTCGGCTGCATTGGTAAGGACTAGAACCGGAAACGTTCTTGCTGTAAGGCAACAGTGCTAACCACTGGACCACCGTGTCACCCATCTAGGAAAGGAGGAGGAGTAGGGGTGGAAGGGGGGTTCTTCAAAATGAAGATGGCTGTGATATGGAACTTACGGTATTTATAGTGGCTGAGGAATCGTCTGATTGGTGAATCATGAATTGAATAATGCAGGGCCGGCTGCAATCAATCATGAGCACGTGATCTTCTCGAAATTAGTTTATAATGAATTTTCTAAATTATTGATATTTAATTATTAATGTTTTTTTTAAATAATTAAATAAATTTAAATTTATTTTAAAGTTCTATAAATTACATTTTCATTAATCATTTATAGCATTGGTTCTGTCCATATCTGACCCAACATTAAGTTAATACAGCCCAGCATTTTAAGAGCTTCAGTATGTGTATATATTGGTTCCAAACCAAACTTTAAAAAACGAGGAGAAAAAATAATAGGAAATACTGTGGAAAGTGTTAATTTTCACGGTAAATGATAATAAAAATCTATTAGCTTCGTTTAACATCACTTATTTGTAAAAGAAACATTTGGGGCCCTATTATACACCCAGCGCAATGCAGCGCAAGGCAAGACGCAATTGTTGTCTGCTAGTTTCAGCTGCGCCACGCTGTTTAAATAGCCAATGCATTTGTGCTCATATCTGCACCCATAGGCATTCTAGTCTAAAAAAGGAAGTGTGTAGTAGCGCATTGCTGACACGTTGCTAATTTGAGAAACTACTGCACAATAGATCAGATCAAAGCAGGTCTATAGTCCAGCGCAGAGCGCATCAGTTGTGCGCCTTGCTTAAACATTGCTTAATACACAAAAGGATGTACAGCAATGCGCAAATATCTTTACATATGAAAAATAATTAAAGGATTAAAATATGACAAAAAATATTATTTTTAGCCTACATAAATATAAACACCACCGCCTCCATGCCTTCTTCATCTCTTGGGTTCTTTTTCAGTTTATTCATGACAATTTGCGTTTGTTTAATGTTATTATTATTAGTAGTAGTATTTATTATATGCGTATTTATATTTGTTTTATTAAAAACAAGCCTAGATTTGCCCACCTATCAGGTTTTAGACCATATGGGGCACAGCATGTTTTTGGAAATAACTCTGAGCACACTTCATTATTATTATTCATTTATTAATTTGCTGGAAATTAGAACTAAATTTAGAGATAGATTTAAAACAAATCTTTGTGCTTAACAAATGAATTAATTATGTGTAGGCTAATGGATATCTGTGCGTATCACACGTTTCCCTATTCACGAGAGTGAAAGTGAAAGTAAACAATGAGGAGGCTCATCTCTCATTCTTGCGCTGCAAATGCTCTGTTTAACTGTTTTCTCGCTAGTGAAGTGTTCAGTTTTTCCACTTACAAAGTCGCCATGTAAATAGTAAATGCCCTTTTGTGCAACGCAACTGACTCCTAAAGGGAATGGGAGATGAGACTCTAATTGGTTTATTTTTAAAACACACCTATAACTTATTAAGAGAATAAGCTCAACCCTGTTAGACCATGCACCATGGCACAGAGAGGATTTTTCAGTCCTTAAAATAGCAAAATTGGATTCTGACATGCCCTGAATGTGTTTGTGTCCTGCGCTTTGGACTTTGCGCATGGATCGTCAAAATAAAGCCCTTGAAGTTGTAGTTAAAAAATAATCCACGTTACATTAAGACTAATAATGTTGTCTTCATCTGTATACGAGACATTGTTTAACATATAAGTGTCCTGAAAGCTGGCGATGCCAGCGTCTGCTGGGTCTGTGATAATCAGAGATGTACTGGATCTCATTACCCTTTCCTTGATAGGGACGAAACTCTCGAAAGAGCCCTTAAATCTGATGACTCCACACTTTAATCAGCCGTGAACCTCAGAGACTAGGATATGAGTTTTAATATTTTCCAGCCATGATTTATCTTTATAACCTTGAGGTTGGCTGGCGAATAATGACCCTTCTCAATAAGTGGACATCTTTCATATGCAGGAGAGGATATTGTATTTTTTTCACACTTTTTCTGGCCAATTATTTAATGCAATGTTATCTGGTTAAATGATTATAGAAGATGTTAAATCCTCAGGTTCAAGTTCAAGCTGAAGGTTGATGTTACAGTATTGTAATTTGGTTTTATTGAAATCAAGTTTGCTATTCTTGATGTAGTTATAATATTTTTTTAAAATTATTTTATGCTGAATGACGTGTTATTAGTTTTATTGGAAATGATTGTTACAGTGTATTTGTGCAAAATTTGTGCTACAAAAAAAAAGTTATATATATGAAAATAAAGAAAATAAACAAACATGTTAACCACTAAATACAAAATAGTCAATGATAATTTTTTTTTTTTTAATAAAAATAAAATATTACACATCAACTAGTTTGAGTTTTATTTCAGGCAAATAAATAAGAAAACATAAGACTGGAAACAATCAGAGATTAAATTAAATAAAGTGAACCAAAACCAGAACTGCAACCGAAACAGAAATGGTAATGAAATGAAAAGAGTTTGGGAATGGGAAGCAAAACGAAACAAACCGAAACCGGAACGGGAACAAAAAACTGAAATGAAACGGGAACAGGAACAATAACCGAAACTAAAAGAAACGAAGCTGGAATGAGGACTGAAACAAAACAGAATTGTAACAATTGTAACAAAAACTGATACAAAATGGGAACAGAAACGAGAATGAAATGGGAAGAGGAACAATAACCGAAATGAATGGGAACTGGAACAGAAAACAAAATGAAATGGAAACAAAAACACAAACGGGAACGAAATGAAACGAACCAAAAATGGAACAGGACTGGGAACCAAAATAAACTGGGAACAGAGAGATAACAAGAACGGGAACAGAAAATAAAACCAAAAAAGAATGGAAACAGAAACAAAATGAAATGAAAAAAAGGATGAGAACCAAACCAAAATGAAACAAAATGACATGGGAAAAAAAAACGAAACAAAATCAAATTGAAACAGAACAGAAACCGAAACAGAAAGGGAAATAGAATGAAACAAAATGAAACCAGAATGGAAACGAGAGTAGGAATGGGAACTGAAATGAAAAATAAAAAAAGGAAATGGGAACCGAACTGGAACGAAACGGGAATGGAATGGAAACTGAAATTAACTGGAACAGAAATCGCACCGGAATGGAAACTGAAACAGGAACCAGAAAGGAAACTGAACGAACAGAAATGAAACGGAAGCGAAAAGAAACAAAATGGAAAACAAAACGAAACTGAAATGCAATGCAATGCAAAAAAACAAACAAAACAAAACAAAAAACAAACAAAACAATAAAACATCTTAATTAAATAAATACCATATAATATAAAATAATATCTAAACATAATAAGATATGTTTAAATACATTGTTTATTGTTCAATTATATTTAACATTAAAAAAAAAAAACATTAACAAGAAAGTATCTGAAGGTAATTCTGTAAGATACCAAGACCAACCAATTATGCATTTCTGGTCTAAATAAATGTCAACCATGCAATACATCCATCCTAATGTACATGCACTTCATTCCGCTATAATATCTGAGGTCATAATCATAATAAAGGAGATGTTACTGAACACAGCAGTACTAAACAATAAACCTTTCCTGAGCAAAAGACCTTTTCTTCCCTCAGATTATTACATGCTTCATACAACACGTTCTACAGGCAATAATTTAACTAAAAATTAATTTGTCTGGGAGGAGAGAGAACATTGCGGCTGGTGTGTGGGTGTTGGAGCCGCTTCATTACATACAATTACATTTTTTACCCTTTTGTTTTCTTCTGGTTTGTTTTCAGGAGGCCGGGAATACTGCACAAAGTGAATCTGGCTGTAATTACACTGATTCTGTGGTCATTATAACAGGAAGACCTCCTCTAATGTTACATAAATGAGCAAAACAGAAAAAAAAAACACCAATGCTGATTTTCTACACAGTGACCCGAGCAAATAAACAGCTTACTGTAGCTTCAAGACTTTATTTTTAATAAAACCTTCATAATGCATTTAAATCCTATGTAATAGTTTCTACAAAACCTAATACTTTTAATAAAAAATATGTTGTACTGTAGATCATCAGCCGCAAAAATTCAATTAGCAAGAGTGAAAAAACTATTTTGATTGTTAGCAAGGAATTACTGCATTAATTTGTATCAATTATGTTTAAATTACACATGCAAAACAATGCATGATGCAAAATACATAAGCTTTTTTTTGACATTTCACACTGTAATGATTCGGGGTACAACAGGGTGAGGATCCTAGTGCAGTTTATAAAGAGAATCGTCAGGCAGGCAAAAGGTCAAAACGGGGACAGACAGGAGCATGCAGATAATCCAAAAGCATGGTCAGAATACAGGCGAAGGTTCGGGACAGCAAGCAAAACAATGTAAACAATAAAATAAAGCAAAGGTCAAAAACACAGCAAGACGAAATGAAATGAGAAACAAAATGAAACGGAAACAAAAACCGAAATTAACCGAACGGAAATTAAACAAGACGAGACGAACTAAACTGCACCGAAATTAACTGGGAACCAAAACAAAATGAGAATGGGAAAGGAAACCAAAACGAACCGAATGGAAATTAAACAAACTGAGCTAAACCGAACTGCACCGAAATGAACTGGGAAAGGGAAATGAAACTAAACGAGAACAGGAACAAAAATTTAATGAAACCGGAACAGGGAACAAAACAAAACGGTAAAAGGAACGGGAAAGGAAACTGAAAGGAACCGAACAAAAAAAAAAAAATAATAAAAAATAAAACAGCACTGAAATGAACCGGGAACGGGAAATAAAAACTAAACGAGAACAGGAACGGAAATTAAATGAAACAGGAACGGGGAACAAAACTAAACGGTAATGGAAACCAAAAAAAACAAACAAACAGAAATGAAACTAAACAAACCCAACGGCACCAAAATGAACCAGAAACGAGAACGAGAAATGAAATGTAACGAAATAAAATGAAAGAAATTAAATGAAATAAAACTAAATTAAATGAAACAGAATGGGAACAGAAAATGAAATGGGCAAAAGAGCGAGAATTGAAGCTGAAACGTTAGCAAACGGCAAATAAAACAAAGCAAAGGTCAAAAACACAGTAAGGCAGGACAAGACGAGACAAGGTGGCGAGGCGAGACGAAACAAGACGAAACGAGATGACACGCTTAGTAATGCTCACTTACAGATAACAAGACTACAATGTGTGTGTGTGTGTGTGTGTGTGTGTGTGTGTGTGCTGTAGATTTAGTCCATCTGATTAGTCCTGAACAGTGTGTGTTTGCAATCAAGGGAATCTGGGCCAGGTGTGTGGGTGAAGAGCATGGTGGGAGCTGTAGTTCATTAAAGTGGCAGATTTGTAGTTCACCAGCGATCTGCTGATGCTAGATCTCTGGTGATCTTGACACGCATCAAATTATTTTAATAAGTCTTTGTATGACATTTATTAGCATATATAATCTAAGAACAAACCATAACATCCACATTTGAAGTTAATAAATTCTGATTTTATAACTAACAATTTTGAGTTTAAATTCTTACTACTCTGAGAAATAATCACAATTGCATGATAAAAAGCCAGAATTCTGACTTTATAACCTGGAATCATCACTTTATCTAAGAATTCTGACTTTATATCATGCAATTGTGACTTTATTTCACAGAATAGCAAGATATGAAGTCAGATTTCTGATTTTATAACTCGGAATTGTTTATATCTCGCAATTCTTACTTAATAACTCGCAAGTTTGAGTTGACTATTCTAAGAAATAAAGTCGCAATTGCATAATAAAAATTCAGAATTCTGACTGTATATTATAAAATTGCAACTTTATTTCAAAGAATAGCAAGATATAAAGTCAAAATTCTGACTTTATATCTCTGAATATTGACTTTTTAACTCAGAATTCTGACTTTAAATCATGCAATTGCGACTTTATTTCACAGAAGAAGACAATATAAAGTCAATTTTGATTTTATAACTCAGAAAAATAAGTTTATATTTCGCAAGTCTGACTTAACTCACAATTTTGAGTTTACAACACACAATTTTAATAAATAAAGTCGCAATTGCATGATCAAACGTCAGAATTCTGACTTTATAACTTGGAATTGTGACTTTTATCTCAGAATTCTGACTTTATATCATATAAATTGCAAATATTTCACTAAATTGTGAGATTTAAAGTTATAATTCTGACTTAATAGTTCACAATTTTGAGTTTACATCTCAATATTCTAAGAAATAAAGTCAAGAATTTTGACTTTATAACTTGGAATTGTGACTTTTTGCTTTTATTTTAATTTTACATCTTACAATTTTAAGCAAAAAAATTGCAATAGTGTAATAAATAGACAGAATTCTGACTTAATAACCTGGAATCATCACTTTATCTCAGAATTCTGACTTTATATCATGCAATTGCAACTTTATTTCAAAGAATAGCAAGATATAAAGTCAAAATTCTGACTTTATAACTCTGAATTTTGACTTTTTATCTCTAAATTCTGACTTTAAATCATGCAATTGCGACTTTATTTCACAGAAGAGCACAATATAAAGTCAGTTTTGATTTTATTACTCAGAAAAATATAGTTTATATTTTGCAATTGCAAAAAAGTTTATATTTTTCAATTCTGACTTAACTCACAATTTTGAGTTTATATCACACAATTCTGAGAAATAAAGTCATAAATGCATGATTAATCAGTATCTGTTTATGTCCAAATATTTAGCTAGTACTGAAGCAGCAAAAGGGAATCATTTTAATTACTAAAATGCAAATCTCTGTAAAGCACACAGTTCAGTTTCTGGCATACAGTTAACAGCAGACTGTATGTAGATGTGCATTATCAGCTCTCAAACAACTCGGTGTTAAATATTATTAAGACACATCTATTGACACATGCCATTATTTTTTTATCCTCGTCTATAATAACTTCAGTCTCACCCATCAGCAACAAAAGGAAAAACAGCTTCCAGCTTCAGATTATCATGACAAATGTGTGTCATAAGTTACATGGGTGTTATTTAATACATAGACTAAATCTCGGCTTGCTGCGACTGAATTATACTCAAACAGAAACGGAAAAGGCAAAGGAAATGTTTGTGCAATCCACGATGACTAATTAGCAAACACAGAGGAACTATTTGTCCCAGAATTTGATCAAACACCCACAAGATGCTGACTAATGGAGAAACACACACACTCTTTCGCCTCCTGCTTCCCCTTACATCCATTCACATGTCAGAAGTGAGATTGACAAATACTGATTGTTCTAGAGAAGCACAAATCTGGGGGTTTTAATACGTGCTTTCAGGAAAAAAAAAAAAGTAAAACCAAGACGGGAAATTCCAGCCCAGGCTCAGAAGAAATAAACTTCTACTAACAATTCTATCCCACCCTAACTCAATGGAAATAGAAGCCTCAGAGAACATTTTTACCTAGATTATAGTACCATTTGTTGCACATTTCAGATGATAAATCCACTAGAGGGCGCTGAATAAATTTTTCTGAAGCTGAAATACATTACTTAGTGCACATTTTGTTGCATTTTTCAGATGTCAAATCCACTAGGGGGCGCTTTCTAGACTTTTACAATTATTTAAAATAAAATACATTGTTCCGGGTATGTTATGTTGTACATTTCAGATGACAAATCCACCAGAGGGCATTGTTTACATTCTTGCAAAACATAAAATATGTTGTTCCGGGTGTGTTACATTGTGCATTTTAGATGAATCCACTAGAGAGTGCTGTTTCCTTTTTTAAAAAAAATGTGTAATACATTACTTAGGGTATGTTTTATTGTACATTTCAATCTGTTGTACGTTTCAACTGACAAATCCACTAGAGGGCGCTGTCTACATTGTTTAATATGGCATGTTGTTTAGGATATGTTCTGTTGTACATTTCAGATGACAAATCCACTAGAGGGCACTGTCTATATTTTTTAATATGGCATGTTATTTAGGATTTGTTCTGTTGTACATTTCAGATAACAAATCCACTAGAGGGCGCTGTCTACATTTTTCTCAAATTTGGTTCTTGCAGCCTCACGGCTTTGCATATATTGTACGTTTCTATTACTGCTTCAGTGGTTTGTTTCATTTGATTTGGAACAATTGCGTTTGTCCATTAAAACATTTCTTTGGGGTTACAATTTCCTTGTATGGACTAAAACAAAGTAAACTAAATAAAAATTTGCATTATGCAGAAAAAAAATAATGCATGTTTGCAATGACACAAAAGTATATACAAATGCCAGAATTATTTTTTACTGATCGAGTAATTAAAAAAAAAAAAAAACATCCTTATCTTAGCAAAATGTATTTTTAAAGTTTACAAAGATTACAAAGTTTACAAAGTTTAACTAAATATTTTTAGTCAGTTTGATTGATGTATGTTAAGATGACGAGAGAAATAATTTGATTAAAAAAATAAATTAAGTCAGATAGATTTTTTAATACTGTATATACAGTTGAATCCAGAAGTTTACATCCACTGTATAAAAAGGCACATAACCATTACTAAAAAAAGTCAGATGTTAATGTGACTAAACTTTTTCTCTTTTAGGTAAGTCAGGATTATCACGTGTTTATGTTCTGCTTAATAGCAGAATAATGAGAGAGAGAGATTTTGAGAAATCGTTATAACTTTTCTTGAAAGTCAAGTTTACACACAATAAGATTATTCTGCCTCTGGAAAAGCTCAGATGATGATGTCGAGGTTTTGGAAGTTTCTGATTGGCTAATCGACAACATTTGAGTTAATGTGAGGCACAACTGTAGAATAGTATTCAAGGAAAAGCTCAAACACACTGCTTCCTTGTGTGACAACATGGGAAAATCAACAAGCCAGAATTAACAACAAAAGCCAGATTACAATTAGCTGAATTACACTGAGAAAAAGACTCATGTTTGGAGACATGTGCTGTGCTCTGATGGAGCTAAGATTGGCCATAATGACCAGTGTTACATTTGGAGGATAAAGGGGAAAGCTTACAAGCCTAGAAACACCATCCCAACTGTGCAGTATGGGGGCGGCAGCATCATGTAGTGGGGCTGTTTTGCTGCATGAGGGACTGGTCCACTTCACAGCATAGATGGCATCATGAAGAAAGAACATTATGGAGAAATACTGAAGCAACATCTCAAGACATCAGCCAGGACATTACAACTTGGCCACAAATGGCTCTTTCAAACAGACCAAGACCCTAAGCACACTGCCAAATTAGTTAAAATGTGAATGTTTTGGAGTGGCCATCACAAAGCCCTGAACTCAATCCTATAGAAAATGTGTGGACAGAGTTAAAAAATAAAAGCTTGTGCGAGCAAAACAGCCCACAAATCTGACTCAGTTACAGCAATTCTGTCAGGAGGAATGAGCCAAAATTCCTGCAAACTATTGTGAGAAGCTTGTGGAAGGAGACCCAAAACATTTGACTAAAGTTATACAGTTTAAAAGCAAAGCTAAACAACATCAAGGAAATGTGTGCAAACTTTTAACTATTTATAAACTAATAAAAAAATCTCTAAAATTCTCTCATTATTCTGGCATTTAGCAAATGTAAAATATTTAGGTCATCCTTACGGCCCTAAAACAGTAAATGTTTAGTATGATTTACCATCAGACATGTTCCTGTTTTTAGAGTGTATGTAAACTTCTGGTTTCAACTGTATCATGTAATTAATGTGAAAAGCAATGTATATTTGTGCATATAAATGACAGATTGTCATTCAGACAGTCAAAACTCATACTTCCACCGACACCTGAAGTTATTTCCCTTTTTTACTCGCTTTTTCTTCAAGCATCATTATATTGTTGGATGTCTCAGAAGCTAATGTTGAGTGTGAATGAGTGCTGCTGCTCACAAAGACAAACTCATTTTACACTCCCTTAATGAAGAGTGAAATCCTGCCATTTCTGTGTGCCAAACTCCACTCATCCTCCCTTCAGACGAGAGCTTTCCAAAAACACAGATGAATCACCGCACATTATATTTAGACAGACGCAGACTGCATTCACACATCCAGAACTAATCATTATTATTATTAATGCGCTGCTCATTAACTATATTCCTGCATCCTTTGTTTATGGTTGGTGTTAATCACATTAGACATGGAAAAATAGTCCATTAGTGTTTGCTTTGACGTTAGAGATACTGAGAGTGTCAAAGCAAAATAATATAAAATAAAAGTTTATTTTTTATTAGGCGACATGGTGGCTTTGTGGTTAGCACTGTCACCTCACAGCAAGAAGGTTGCAGGCTTGAGTCCTGGCTGGGTCAGCTGACATTTCTGTGTGGAGTTTGCATGTTCTCCCTGTGTTGGCGTGGGTTTCCTTCAGGTGCTCCGGTTTCTCCACAGTCTAAACACATGTGCTATAGGGGAATTGATTAAATTAATTGACCAGTGTGTAAGTGTGTGTGTGAATGAGTGTTTATGGGTGTTTCCCAGTACTGGGTTGTAGCAGGAAGGGCATCTGCTGTGTAAAACATGCCAGAAGAGTTGGCGGTTCATTCCGCTGTGGCGGCCCCTGTTAAATAAGGAACAAAGCCGAAGGAAAATGAATGAATGAATAAAATTCAAATTAAAAATGTGTTAATTTATTTATTTAAACTTTTACTGGTTTACATAAACTATTTCACATACATATTTTCTTATACGACTTATACATATTTTTACATAACTTATTTTACTTATTTTAAACTTAATTTATTGCAATATTATTTGACGTTATTATTATTTAAAAATCTATAATTATTATTTGTGTGAATATTTTATGAGAATATTGTCACAACATTTGTCATGAGAATATTTATTAAAGACATATGTTGGGTTAAAATAATAAAATAAAGCAAATCTTTATTTATTTATTTCAACCTTTATAGTGGTAGATTTTGAAAATCTTTGTTTAATATGAACATTTTTATGAGAATTTTATGAGAACATTTATTATTTATTTATTATTTAACATTTATTTATTTATATAACATTTATTTTATGAGAATGTTTATTAAAGAGACATGCTGGGTTAGAAAAAAATACAATTAAATCAAATTAAAGAAAGTAAAATAAATATATTTATTAAAAAACAAAACAAATAAAAAATATAGAAAGCAAAATGCATAAAACAAAATAAAAATATTAACACCTAAATTTAAATAAGAAAGCAAATAAAAAGTAATTAAAATAGAGAGAAAAAAAAAATCCGATGTTCTCTTTATTTATTATTTTTAAATCAGATTTTGTATCGGGTTAGAATTTTTAATAAGGTTAAAATTCAAGCAATGCGGGATTAGAAAAAAACAAACAAAAGCAAAGCAAAGCAAAACAAAAATGTAGAAAAAGAAAAAAGAAATATTAAATAAAAATAAGCATTTCAATTAAAATTTAAATAAAACCATGTACAAAAATTTAATTAAAATAACAAATTAAATAGCTAAAATTATCTATTATTATTATTATGTATATTTATTATTTGTTTAATCAGAATTTTTAATCTTGTAAAATTTTTAAATAAGCTTAAAATGCAAGCAATGAATAAAACTATTTATTAAAAGGGTTGTGCTGTGTCACAAAACAAAACAAAACAAATTATACAATAAATATTAAATAAAAAATAGTAAAGCAAAAAAATAAAATAAAACATGTACAAAAATACAAATTAAATAAATTACTAAAATATGTTTTGTTGATCATTTATTACTTATTTAATTACACCGAAACCAGATGTAATGCAGAAGTTTACTATTCAGAAGTATGAAAACGTCTAGAAGTCCCCAAAAAAATGACACAGTTCAGCTGGAAACATTAGTGTTCAGTGGATCTGCTGTGTCTGATTAGATGTGTTATTGGACTGATTTCTGAGCTGGAAATGAGCTGGCTGGTTTTCATGGACTTTTCCCATTTAAAGAGTAATTAGACATGTCTGGTAGAGTTTATCGTTAGATTGTGTGTGTGTAGGTGTGTGTGTGTGTGTGTGTGTGTGTGTGTGTGTGTGTGTGTGTGTGTGTGTGTGCGTGCGTGTGTGTGTGAGTGTGTCTGTGTGTTTGATCTTCTAATACAATTGGGAGGGAAACTAAAAGAATAGGATCTTTCCATTTCCGTATAGGAAGAGATAATTAGCATCAAGCTCTAACGAGAAATTGCATTTAAACTCATTTCCGTTTGACTGAGATCTCCTGATGCTCTTATAGGAAAAGACTTTAGCAGTAACTGCAGGGTAAGGAAATCTCCTCTTCCTCTCATTTGTTGCAGTCGTGACTCTGGGCTGAAGTCAATGAACATAATTTCATTAAAAAGAAATATTTGTGTACATTTTGTATTGATTTTAGCAGCATTAATTCATCATATGATGGAGCGGAGCTTTATGATCAGTGCACTTTTTGATGATTCAGTGCTTTAAAATAGTGCTTAATAGAATAGTTTTGAGAAAACATGTATCCTGGCTTAGTTTTTGTTGCATTACCTTTATTTACTTAAAAATAGTATTAAAATAGTTTTTAATGATAGTAAAATACAAACAATGAATGAGATTAATTATAAAAGAGATGTGCCTGGTAAGACAAAATATATAAATAATAAAATAAATAAATAAAAATTGATAAAATAAAATATACATTTAATTAATAAAAAATTTAATTGTTAAAACAAACAAATAAATAAATAAATAAATAAATAAATAAATAAATAAATAAATAAATAAAATTCATTTATTTAATTGAAAATAATATATATCAAATATAAATGTATAAATAAAAATATTAAATAAAAAATATTAAATAAATTAAAATATTTTAATTAAATATTTAATAAATTAAAATATATACCCAATACCCAAATTAAAAATAAATAATAAATAAATAAAAAAAATGTATAAAATAAAATAAAAATGTATAAAATAAAATAAAAATATATAAAATGAAGTAAACATTTATTTATATTTGTATAAAGTATAAATAAAACAAAAAATAAATAAATAAAAGAAAAAAGAAAAATGCATAAAATAAAATAAAATGAATAAAAAACTGTGAAATAAATTAATTAAACATTTTTAAAATAATAAAAAAATGAATAAATTAAAATGCATAAATTAAAATAAAAAATACAACTTAAAAAATAAAATAAAATGAAATAAATTTTATTAAATTTATATAAAATTAAAAATTAATTTAATTAAATAAACTTATATTAAATTACATTAAAATAAAATAAAATAATAAAATAAAATACTGTTTTTTTCTTATTAGGGAACCTTGTTTGCTTCAGAAATCATCCGCACCCCATCTAAATATGCAATAATAAGGATTAAAAATGCTGAGTGGTAAAACGCAGTAGAGCCACACACACCAAGATTTTACAGAGAGATATTACAGAGATGCAAACACTAGACAGCGCTTTCCTTCTGCTGTCAGTAGAGTTGCATGATTCTGGTTTGCATGTCAGCAATTACAAAACACAAACACAGATGATTTATGTGTCGCCCTCAGAAATTAAGAAATTGCTGAATATACTATGATGGCTGATTACAGAGTTATGAAGATGCTGACAGATGTGAGAGGTCTTTTCCTCATTATCCACCCAAACTCTGTTTACAGTCTCTATGTGGGAAGGACACTGGTTTATTTCTCCATCTGAGGTCACAGATTGAGTGTTATTCATGATATATTTCTATAACATATATTTTAGAATTATATTAAAACACTGTTTGCTCAAAATGATCATATTTATGTGACTTGGAATACAGTTCATGAGATATACATGTTGCTTTTGTATCTTTTGAATGCCTTTATCTTTAAATTGCTCATGCTGAAAATAATCACACATGACAGTGAGTGAGTATTGTTTGGTGTCTATCCCTTTAAATGTTCCAGATGCTTCCATGTAGTGTCATCCCATGGCATGCTATATAAAGCAACAGGGGCGTCAATATGAATGCCTGCATGAGTCCCGCAGGGGCCGTGTGGTGTTTGATGGACCCTCAACAGGGACCAGGTAAAAAAAAACATGAATGTGAAAGAAGCCAATGATAGACAGCCTCTGCAATACTGCTGTCAATTACAGCACAGAGGAACCACAGCTCTAAAAACATCTCTCTGTTACTAATAACATATTTCTGATTGCTCCAGATAGGAGGAAAAGAGATTAGAGTCAAAGAATCAAACTATTTATTCACTTCGCTTGGTTCAGAATCAAACCATTCAGACTATGATTTTTTCTGTATAACTTCTGTATAAAACAAGGACTGATTCTGAATCAGATCATTCAGACCAATTCTGAATCAAATCATTCAGACCATTTTTAAATCCAATAATTTACATCAATTCTGAATCAAATCATTCAGACTGACTCAGTCAAATTACTCAAACCACTTTTGGCCAAATTCCTCAAACCAAGTCTGAATCAAATCCCTCAGTCTGATTCACAATTCAGATAAATTCTGAATCAATTCATTCAGACAAATGCTGAATCAAATAAATAAGATCAATATTGAATCTGTGTCTGAATAAAATGATTCTTTTCTATTCGAGTCAAATCATTTATATCAATTCTGAATCAAATCATTTGGACTGGTTTTGAATTAAATGATCACATTTTATTTTAATCAAACCATTTAGACCAATTCTGAATCAGATTATTTGGATCGATTTTGAATTAAATAATACCATTTTATTTTAATCAAATCATTTAAACCATTTATGAATCAGATTATTTAAACTGAATCTGAATGAAATGATTCGTTTTTATTTGAATCAAATCATTCAGACCAATTCTGAATTAAATGATTAATTCTGAACAAAAACATTTAGACTATTTCTGAATTAAATTAGTCCATTTTATTTAAAATCATTATTTTATTAATCAAACCATTTTGACCAATTCTGAATCAAACCATCTGGACCAATTCTGAATGAAATGATTCCATCTCATTTGAATCAAATAATTTAGACGAACTCTGAATAAAATCATTTAGACCAGTTTTCAGACAAATGCTGTATAAAATCATTGAATTTTATTCAAATGAAATTAATATAACTGAATATAAATCAAATCATTTAAACCTATTCAGTGTCAAATTTAGAGTGAATCTGAATCAAATTGATCAGACAAATGCTGAATCAAATCATTCCATTTTATGTGAATCAAATTGTTTAAACCAATTTTGAATAAAATCATTTAGATGGATTCAGAGTCAAATCAATTACACCAATTCTGAATCAAATAATTCAGACAAATGCTAAATCAAATCACTGAATTTTATTTGAAGCAAATTAGTAAGACTGAATCTGAATCAAATCATTAAGACTAATTCAGAGTCAAATAATTAAGATCAATTCTAAATCAAATCATTTAGACAAATTTTGAATCAAATCATTCCATCTTATGCGTATCAAATCATTTAGACCAATTTTTAATCAAATCATTAGACTGATTCAGAGTCAAACCAATTACAACAATTCTGAATCAAATCACTGAATTTTATTTGAATCAAACTAATTAGACTGAATCTGAATCAAATCATTAAGACCAATTCAGTGTTAAACAACTAAAACCTATTCTGAATCAAATCATTTAGACGAATTCTGAATCAAATCATTCAATCTTATGCGAATCAAATCATTTAGACCAACTTTGAATCAAATCATTTACAACAATTCAGAGTCGAATCAATTAGACCAATTCCGAATCAAACCTTTCAGATAAATGCTAAATCAAATACTTCCATTTTAAGTTTAGATAAATTCTGGATATGATAATTCACATCAATTCTAACACAATTTGATAACATCAAATCGAATCACTCAGGCAATTCTGAATCATTTCATTTAGACTGTTGAGTCAAATTACTCCGATTACTTTTGGCCCATTTTCCTCGAACCAAATCTGAATCAAACCACTCAGATTGATTCACAATACAGACAAATTCTGAATCAAACCCTTCAGATAAATTTGCTCAAAAGCATCATGTTGCTCTGACTTTAAATATACTTCATGAGCAATGTAAATCACTTTTATAATAATTTTGTTTATGCTTTTGCGTCTTTTTAAATGATAAAATTGCAGAAAAATGCAGAAAAAAACACGACAGTAAGTAATAAATAATGACAGAATATGCTTGTGTGAAAGAAGCCACCGACAGGCAGCAGGAGCCCCCGGTTAAAAATATCAAAATAAATAAATAAACCTCCCCGCCACCCCTCTGTTATCCATCTCACATTTCTGATTGCTCTACGCGGGAGGAACAGAGAGAAGGTGAGGGTTTACACAGTCGTTCGCTGAAGGACTGATGACTCTTTCCGGAGGAGAAAAGACAAGGAGCGATTATCCTTTTCTGCCAGAGATGGTCTGATTGGGGGTCTTTAGCTCACAGGCCAGCACTCAGTCTTTCTCCAGTCTTTCCAGCCGCTTTCTAAAGATGTTAAATGCTCTCAAAAGCCCCTACCGAGGCATTTTCCCCCTCCTCCTCCTCCTCCTGTCTTCAGTGGCATTTGGCACTCAAGCTGAAGGATTTCTCTCCTAAAGGTCATGTGCCAATGCATTTCAGTCCTTATTCATATTTTAGGGGAATAAATTGCAGAAATGAAGACGGAGATATGAACGCCGCCGCCTTTTTTATTCATTTGATTGGCATTTTTTGGTATTTGGAATATAGTAAACAGGATTGCCGTGCAAAACAATAAAACAGAAAGCCAAGAGAGTTGTGTTTTGTTAAGCTTTGGGAAAGGTTTATACAGAGCTCTGGGGAACTGCAGGGGTAAACGAACTGTAGTGTATCTGTAAACGCCTTCACAGAGACTTATATCGCGTGGGTTTCCTCCGGGTGCCTCGGTTTCCCCCACAGTCCAAACACATGTGCTATAGGAGAATTGGGTAAGCTAAGTTGATGGTTCATTCTGCTGTGGCGACCCCAGATTAATAAAGGGACTAAGCTGAAAAGAAAATGAATTAATGAATTAATGTATACTTAAATAAAATAATCAATTGAGTACTCAACTGTTGCATACATACATACATACATACATACATATATATATATATATACATATATATATATATATATATATATATATATATATATATATATATATATATATATATATAATATAATATATATATATATATATATATATATATATATATATATATATATATATATATATATATATATATATATATATATATATATGATATAATATAATATATATAAGGAAGTGATCAGAAGTTTGCTGGATTCTCTGAATGTGGGATTTCCTGATCCTGCAAGCATTCATTTCACCGGGAAAAATACTGCAGCACGCTCTCCTTCTGCACCAGGGGCACCGCTGCACCCCTCTGCGTTCCGTAGTGCTCACAACGCAAATTGTGGAAAAAAAAAACAGGGAGCTAATAATTCTGACATTTGGTACTTTTGGTTCGGTACGCATTACAAACTGAACGTTTCGATTCAGACTAACATCTTAAAAGGATAAAAGAGAAGAAGGACAAAATATAATGTTTTCAGTGCAGCAACGCTCAACATGGCATCCCACATGACCTAGCAGACAACATGCTGCCTTCCCCGCTGTCATGTTAAACAGTAGACCATCGCTTTTGAATATCACTTTATTAAAGCATGCACTCATTAGCAATCTTGCTGCCTCCTGTGTCACCCATAGACTGTAAAATATATGGACGTAGTGTCCGTGACGTCACCCATAGGTTTCTAAAAAGCGCAAAAGAAGCCACAAGTAGGCGTGGCCAACCGTCGAAATTTTGTTCCCGCGTCATCACATCGACGACGGGATACCAAATAAGGGCAAAGAGGCGGAGAGTGGGCGGAGCTACAGACACCTGCTGGCATTTAGCTTGGACCTGGTTCAGACACACTTTACTTTGGGAGAACGCTTAATACTTTATCACCTGTGACCACTTGTGCTTGGTTGTACACTATATCAATAAAGTGTTTAGACTTTTAAAAACACTGCTGTAACACATTGAGCCACTAAACATTGTTCTCATGACGTTTTTCAACAGGAGGAAAACGCGAATTACTTCCAAACACTTCAGATACAGTCTGTGTTAGTTAATGTAAGACTATTAATGAAATCCAGCATGACACTGTATGACAACGCTTCAGATGACTGATCTAGAGCCTACAGCTAATCAATCTGACAGATTCTGCAGTGCATTACAGCTCTAAATATAAATATAAACCATAAAGGATCTTAAATAAAACAAATACATGTACAGAGATGATATATAAGTATATAACTTTACTCACATGGGAAACGGAGGCAGCGTGAATGGTTTGTGAGCACAATTAAGTGCACTCAGCATGCCATGCCATCTAATAATTGTAGGAAACAAGTCCAAAAGGCAGTTGACTGTGTAAAGCCACATAAAACAACACAGAAATACAATAAATATGCCGAGTTCTGTGGCTAATCTGCAGGATTCAGCTGAGGTGACGTGACGGCGACCAACGAGACCTAGCTGTCACTCAAGTGGCCACGCCCTTAATAATGCAAACTTAATATAACTTAATATAAAGGAAACGGATGAGTTATAAAAAAATTCACCCCCTCACAGTTGTCATGAAGGGTAATGTTAGCTGTATTAACCAAAATCTTTTTTTGTACCAGGCTGTAAACACCTTTTTTCTGCTGTAAAGTTGGCCATGCTAACAGTGGGCTCAATTGAAATTTGCTCCCTTTTGGAGCCAGGAGCGGCCAGGACTAGCGGAATTTCGGATGAATTGCAGTTTTAGTTACTTCCGTATTGGCTTCCTGAGGGAAAGCGGGAGGTTGCCGCATGTTGTCACCCTGCTTTTGCTGGTTCCGCCCCCATTGCCCCAGCAACCCTGGACCCCGACACAAAACAGCCAATCTCAATAACCTGTTCACATATCACCACACCAGCCCACCTCCAAACACTACTCCAGTCAGGCACGCCCTACACTAGCTCGCACAATGGCTAGTAACGTTAATGTAATCCTAGACATCCCAAGCCTCCCGAAAGTTTCGAGAGACTCCCGGATGCCCACAATGTTTCCATGCAGTGGTTAAACAGCACTGTATTTGCTCCATTCACAATATACAGATTTCGCGGCACGATTCTGCATTAAATGAAGGGGTTTACTCCAGCGCAGGGTGGGTTTTTCTTCCTCCTCTTCTCTTCAAGCCCTCGAGGTGCAAACATTTATAATTAAGGTCACGTCAGACTCATTTCAGGTACACGACACTCGTATATTCCTCTTTTAATTGTGTTTCTGAGCACTGAGAGCAGGGGGTTGGATCAAACACTCGATGCTCACACACTCTTTCTTTCAATCTCTCTAATTGTTTGGATAATTTATACGGAGAAGGAGAAGGCAAAGAGCAGCTGCAGAAACCCTGCTAACACACACACACACACACACACACACACACACACTCACACACACACACACACACAAACACACACACACACACACGCATGAGCATGTGCGCACATACTTACACAAACGCGCACATTTATGCACACACAGACAAACACATATACACTGAAAAATACACGCAAGCACTCACAAAGACACACACAAGCATGCACAAGCACGCACACACATACAAACATACCCACACACACACACACACGCACACAGACATGCACACTTATAAACACACACACAAACACACTTACAAACACAAGCACACACATTACCACACACACACACACACAATTGCACACACATACGCACTCACAAACACACAAACATGCATACAAATACACACACAAACACAGAAGCACACACACAAACACCCATACACACCCTGACAAACACACACGCACGCACGCACATACACACAAAAAGACCCACGCGCGCACACACACACTGACATGCACACTTATGAACACACACAAACACACTTACAAACACAAGCACACACATTACCACACACACACACACACACACACACACAATTGCACATACATACGCACTCACAAACACACAAACATGCATACAAATACACACACAAACACAGAAGCACACACACAAACACCCATACACACCCTGACAAACACACACGCAAGCACACACATACACACAAAAAGACCCACGCGCGCACACACACACACACACACGCGCACGCACGCACGCACGCACGCACACACACACACGCACACACACACAAACAGACATGCAAACAACACAGAAGCACACACACAAACACCCATACACACCCTGTCAAACACACACACGCACACACACACAGACAGGCACGCACAAGCACACATATATACATACACAGACACAAACACACACACACACACACGTACGTACGTACGCATGCATGCATGCACGCACACATGCACACACACACACACGCGCGCGTGCACGCACAAATGCACGCACACACACAAACACATATACACTGACAAATACACGCAAGCACGCACACACACACGCACATGCATGCACGCATGTACGCACGCACACACATACGCACACACACACATATTCACTGACAAATACACACAAGCACGCACACACACACACACACACACACATATACACAAGCACACACACACACACACACACACACACGCGCGCACACATTTTTATTGGTGTTTTTATGACGGTACAGCACAGACACCCACATACACGCGCACGCACACACACACACACAAACACACACACACACACACACACACACACACACACACACACACACACACACACACACACACACACACTGATCAATGTCTATCCC
>NC_141039.2:49272500-49280000 GCF_052040795.2 Danio rerio
CTGCGCTGTGTGAATGCAGAAGGAAGATTGTCGTAATAAGCGCGTGCACGTCTAGAACGTGCTGACGTGAGACGTCTGCTTTAGCCGATCACAACAGTCAGACGCATTTACGTCCGCGCGGTTTATGAGAATAAAAGCCTTTGAATATTTTTCCAGACACATTTAGCTGCTAGAAGTTAGTCAGATCACGTTTATATGTTCTTCTTTATGCCAACTGTGTAAATAATCATCGATGAGATGCTTATGATAAGCCGTTGTTTGTTTACCTTCAAGCTTTGCGTGTGCCTGTGAAACAGCCTGTGAGCGCCAGCACACGCACATATTATGAACATCTCGACATGCGAAAGTGATCCTGCGAAAGTTGTTCACAATATTAATCATCCACAGAGTTTGTAATTTAGTCAAATGTTTACAAATACAAGCGCAGCCGTTTAAAGCTCATTTGTGGTGAATGATGTCAGAATTTACCGGTATTTTGGAATGGATGTGTGAATGCTCTTTTCCGGAAAATTTCCGTAACGTCCTCGCCTGTGTGAACAGCGCTTTTTTGAATTTACCGGTAAAGTCGTTCCGGAAATTTTCCAGATATTTACCGGTATCACTGTGTGAAAGGGGCTTTAATGAAGACATTCACAGCTAAATGGGCTTTCAAAATATCAACCTCAAATATCATTATGTACTTATGAGGAACTCGAAATATAAAAGCTATACAGGGCTTGAGATTAACGTCTTTGATCACCAGTCAGTGTGGCTAGTAGTTTTCCAACATTGCAATCCACTCTCCATTTTCACTAGCCACAATTTTGTTGTTGGGAAAACCTATTTTATATGCATAATTATAACTTTGACATGCTAAACTTACTTGATTTAGATTTTGCGGAATAAACCGTCAACTATTCTAGCATATGTTTTACACAGCGGATGCTCTTCCAGCCGCAACCCAATACTGGAAAACACCTATACACACACACACACACACACACACACACACTAATACACTGCGGCCAATTTAGTTAATCCCCCTATCGAGCATGTGTTTGGACTGTGGGGGAAACCGGAGCACCCAGAGGAAACCCACGCCAACAATGGGGAGAACATGCAAACTCCACAGACTGACCCAGCTGGGTCTCAAACTGGCAACCTTCTTGCAGTGAGGTCACGGTGTTAACCACTGAGCCACCGTGTCGCCATGATTAAAATATTCTCGAATTAAAACTAGTGGTTGGGTTAGAAAGTATAGTGGTGATTAAATAATTTCAAATGACAATTAAGGAGTATTCTGGGGCACAACTTCAATCCTTAAAAATAAGTAATCATACCGTATGTTTCTTGATTTAAATGTGTTGGATTTTTTGACACAAACTATTTACACTGACTGATATTTTAATAGCTGCTTTCTCTAAATCCCCAACAACTGCTATAAGTAGAATAATTCCAGTATTAGTTGGTACAGTTTATGTTGATTCCGCCTCTGGAAACTGTACTTGAGGCTCAGCGGACAGAAGTTGAGTTGACTGGTCAGTTTGGTTGCACAAGCAGAGCGAGTTAAAGCTGATAACAGAAATGGAGGCGCTAGTAAAGAATCTGATCCTCTTAGTTCAGAAGGTGCTGACATCTCAGGATTAAACCCATGAAGATTTGAAGCCCATGAACCGTAAAATACCACAACAAACTCACACAGACTGTGCACTGCCACTGAAGCAAAGCACACAGAAATAATACAGAAACACCAATCAGATCTAATCAGGACAACTGCTCAGTTAATGAGGGAGGGAATGGCATTGCGATGCCTCACATAAAAACACATAAAAAAACAAAATGTCTCTTACCACACAAAAACACTTAATAAAAACGGCGAGATGAGCAGACATTTCAAAAATGTGCGTAAAAACGTATGCACACAAATGAGTGGGATAAACCTTTTATCCAATAAGAAAAATGTGCATGAACTCTGATGGAAACACATTCGGGTGTGCATTAAAAGTGATGGGATTTAGTTTTTGACAGATGATGATCAGATAGAAATGTGTGTTTCAGGGATTTGCATTAATGGAGTTTCCAGCTTTACATTGTAAAAGATCTGAAATGTTGTTTTGCTGATTGTGAAACCCCTTCAGGCGTCAGTTCGTCATCGCAGTGTTTCAGTATTACTATCAGTGGGGTTCGTCTTTAGGAAAATCCACTATTGTTATTATCCGTATTTATTATTATTATTATTATTATTATTACTATTTCATCGTCTTATTTACGGACATAAATTTCAGCGCATAACTAGTCCTGCATTTCCAGTGATGGGTTGCAGCTGGAAGGGCATCAACTGCGTGAAACATATGCTGGATAAGTTGGCAGTTCATTCTGCTGTGGCAACCCCAGATTAATAAACGGACTAAGCTGAAAAATAATGAATGAATGAATGAACTAGTACCGCACAATTTTTGTCCCAGACCATTTAAAGTATTTCTGTCCGTTCCCATCCCAACCTTTTGTGCCCTCATGTGGCATAGTCGCAAACTGCTGGCACACCTAAAAACAGGTGTTAGTATGGCGGCGGTGCCACTCGCGGTGGTAATGCTCTTTTTAAAAGGATCACCCACTGTATAACACCAACACAGACAATATAGCACTCTAAACTATTAAAATGTCCATAAAAGTCACCTTTTCATTCATTCATTCATTCATTCATTCATTTACTCATTTTCTTTTCGGCTTAGTCTCTTCAGTAATCAGGGGTTATCACATCGGAATGAACCACCAACTTATCCAGCAAATGTTTTATGCAGCGGATGCCCTTCCAGCTGCAACCCATCACTAGAAGACATCCATACACACTCTTATTCACACACATACACTACGGACAATTTAGCTTACCCAATTCACCTTTAGTTCATATCCTTGGACTGTAGGGGAAACTGGAGCACCCGGAGGAAACCCACGCCAACACGGGGAGAAAATGCAAACTCCACACAGAAACGTCAACTGACCCAGGCGAGGCTCAAACCAGCAACCTTGCCAGGTGATTATGCTACCCACTGCGCCACCATGCTGCTTGTAGCTGACGCTGATTGGTCAGCTTGTATTTTTGCCTATTGTTTTGTATTGAATGTGTATTGGTGTATGTTTATGTTACTAGTTTCTTTGTTTCCGGTTGCTTTAGTGGGAGATCACATGATTCTCATGGATTGATTTAACCTGCGAGAGTTTGTATGGTCACTCGGCATAGTGAGATCTCAATGCAAGAACCTGTTAAATGCTCCTGCTTATTCTACAGCTGGTTATCAGGCCAACACGGTAAACTAAACCATAGCCCCTTTCACACAGTGATACCGGTAAATATCCGGAAAATTTCCGGAATGACTTTACCGGTAAATTCAAACAAGTGCTGTTCACACAGGCGAGGACGTTACGGAAATTTTCCGGAAAAGAGCATTCACACATCCATTAAAAAAATACCGGTAAATTCTGACATCATTCACCACAAATGAGCTTTAAACGGCTGCGCTTGTGTTTGTAAACATTTGACTAAATTACAAACTCTGTGGATGATCAATATTGTGAACAACTTTCGCAGGATCACTTTCCCATGTCGAGATGTTCATAATATGTGCGTGTGCAGGCGCTCACAGGCTGTTTCACAGGCACACGAACGTAAACAAACAACGGCTTATCATAAGCATCTCATCGATGGTTATTTACACAGTTGGCATAAAGAAGAACATATAAACGTGATCTGACTAACTTCTAGCAGCTAAATGTGTCTGGAAAAATATTCAAAGGCTTTTATTCTCATAAACCGCGCGGACGTAAATGCGTCTGACTGTTGTGATTGGCTAAAGCAGACGTCTCACGTCAGCACGTTCTAGACGTGGACGCGCTTATTCCAGCAATCTTCCTTCTGCATTCACACAGCGCAGCATTCCGGCAAATTGTCGGTAATGTTACAACTTCTCTTTCCGGAAAATAGCCAGAACGAATTTACCGGTATTTTCAAAAAGGACCTGTTCACACATACAACCTTTCCGGAAAATTGCCGGAAATTTTCCGGAAAGGTCTGTATGTGTGAAAGGGGCTATTGTTTTGTATATTATTTGTTTATTTGATGTCCTTTTGATTGTGTTTGTGTGAAACATTTGGTTTGTTTATTTGTTTATCCTTTAGTTTTCACAGTGTTTAATGAAGGAAATGCATATGGACATCAGTATTTGGAAGCGTGGACTGTTTAAAGAACCGGCGGGTAGATATACTGCTTGTCACCTTTTCACACTTTTCACAAGTTGTAAACGAAAGATCAAGCTCCCATTCAAAAGCATAACTGTAAACATGAATCCCAAAATAAGGAGCGCTGCTAGCTTACGGATATTCTATAAAGTGTATTGTTAGTCTCAAACTCACACTCTTTTTCAATAAAGCAGCACTAATACAATTTTTGGGGATCAGCTTTTTTGTGAAATCCTGACAGGTGGGCCTATCGGCTGAAATGGCAGGGGATTTTAGGCCCAATATCTTTGTCAGATGCATTGTAATTGTGAGGGGCAGTGCGGATGAACCGGCTGCTCGGGATATTGCTTTGTATTTCCCCAGAGCCGCTGTCGCCTCCTCTAGCCTTTCACTACATCTCTCTCTGGTTTATATGATAGAGAGATGAAGAAGATGGAGAAAAAGAGGGACCACAGCTCACATATGCATTTGCTTGACAATGAGGGATATGCAGATTTAGAAAAAGTTTGAATCATTAGCCCTCCTGTATATTTTTTCCTTAATTTCTGATTTTTCTAAACACATTTCTAAACTCAATAGTTTCAATAACTCATATCTAATAACTGATTTATTTTATCTTTGCTATGATGACAGCACATATTATTTGACTAGATATTTAGTATTCAGTTTAAAGTAACATTTAAAGGCTTAACTAGTTTATTTAGACAAGTTAGGGTAATTAGGTGAGTCCCTATCTAGGGCTGCACACTATAATGTTTCAGTATGGATATCGCACTGTGTGCATCTCCAAAAGGCACATCGCAAAGATATGCAATGTTGAGTTGTCATTACTGTGTATACAAAACGACAATGCATGCACTGTTTATTTCACTTTTGCCTTTGCTTTGTTGCATTAATGTACAGTAAGCTTGTAGTTTGTTTATTACATGTTATGCATGATTCACTCCCCTACAGAATCACCCCAATCAATCACAATCAATACATTTGGTAACACTGTAGGGACCAATTCTCACTGTTAACTAGTTGTGCTTATTAGTGTGCATGTTATTCAGATATTGGCTGCTTATTAGTACTTATAAAGCATATGTTCTGTATGATCTTACTCTACATCCCTAATCTTAGCCAATAGCTAAACTAACTTAATAACTATTAATAAGGAGCAAATTAGGAGTTTGTTGAAGCAAAAGTGAAAATGGTTTGCTAAGAGTGAGAACTGAACCTTAAAATAAAGTGGCCAAAAATTATTGCCAAGTATGACAAAGTATATCACAATGCATATCAAGTTCAATAATTTATAAAGCACATTAAAAAGCAGTCACAAGACTTAGCAAAGAGCTCTACATAAGACAAGGTAAAAATAAAAAGAAAGAATATAAAAACATATAAATAAAGCAAGAGAAATGTCTGTAAAAATGTAAAAAATTAGGGGTAGAACAAACTATTAAAATAATCTTAAAAGGCCAAGCTAAAAGGTACGTTTTAAGAAGAGATTTAAAAATAGATAATGATGGAGCTATTGCCAGAAAATAAAAATATCGCAATGTCAGTTTCCATTATCGTGGAGCCCTTCTACATAACAATAGTTTGTTTTGTAACAAAGCAGAATCTGTTTTAAAAAACATAAATAAAATAAATAAAAAATAAATAAAACATAAATAAAAAAAATCTAATAAATAAAAATAAAAATAATAAAATAAAAATAAAAATACATAAAATAACCTAAATGTAAAATAAAATTACATTAAAATAAATAAAATATAAAATAAAAATAAATAAAATAAAATAAAAAATCTAATAAAAAATAAATAAATTAAATAAAAACAAAATAAAATAAATAAAAATATGAATAAAAAATTTAAATAAAGTAAAATTAAATAAAATAGAATAAAATAAAAAACAAAAGTAAATAAATAAATAAAATGATAAAATAAAAAAATAAAATATATGAAAATAAACAAATAAATAAATAAAATAAATAAAAATAAAAATGAGTAAAATTAAATTAAAAGAGATACAATAAAATAATAAAAATGAAATTAAGATAAATAAAATTAAATAAAACTAAAGTAAATTAAATAAAAATTGAATCAACCTTTAATATCATGGCCTCCTGTGTTTTTAAATTAACAGTACACGGTTGTATAAATAAGTAAAATGCAAAAAGATTTAAATATATGTCAGATAAACCATTATATGCCATAAGATTATATATATGCTATTGGTTATATATAAGCCATACTACATTTAAAAAGGTATCTTCAGTCAGGAATCAAAATACAATTTTGTGATGAATAAAAGCATATTTATAAAACACTTTTTCCTCTTCTATATAGCACATATATGGGCGACTTGGTGGCTCAGTGGTTAGCACTGTCACCTCACAGCAAGAAGGTCACTGGTAGGTGGAAAATGAATGAATAGTACATACTGTACATGCAGCCATGTTCACAGTCAAACATTGATAGTACTGAGTGAATTATCAGACGAGCAGCTTCACTTAATGAATGTGGACAGTCAGGTTTAACGATTGGATCTCTCAAACAAATTGGATGGAATTGGAATTTATTTTCTCTCTCACTCACTCATTCACTAGCTCACTCACTCACTGACACACACTCACTCAGACACACGCAGTACACAACATTTGCAGGCGTCATTTTCCTCACAGCTGCAAATCCACCCATTTCCATATATTTTAATCCCAATTGTAATTTCTGGAGCAACAGTGTTTACAGATAAGAGGCCAGTTGTGTGTGTGTGTCTGGTTTGAGACAGGCAGGATAATCTTGCGCTGGGTGGAGTGGCTCTACTGTAACTACATTAATCCTCTCACTCATTCTCTCTTTCTTCTTCCCTTTCTTTTCCTTCTAGTTCCAGTTAAAAGAAACACGCTTGCCTCTGGAGGACAGAACACTATTAAACACAGGCCCGCTTTAGCCAGTGGGATTAAAAAGGAAAGAGTTCAGCAGAAATAGGAGTTACGCTCTAGTATACACACAACAAAGTTCAGTAATGCTTTAGCATAGAGACCAATTCTCACTGTTAACTAGTGGCGTATTTCTGGCACATTAGTAAGATATTGGGCTCTATTTTAATGGTTCATACGCAGGGCGTAAACGCTTTCAGAGCATGTCAGAACTCATTTTTGCTGATTTAAGGACGGGAAAATTCGCTTTTCGCCATGGCGCATGATCTAAAAGGGTTGAGTTTATTTTCTGAATGAGTCATAGGTGTGTTTTGAGAATAAACCAATCAGAGTCTCATCTTCCATTCCCTTGGAGAGCC
>NC_141039.2:49285000-49287500 GCF_052040795.2 Danio rerio
AATCTATAATTGCAATTTTTATAATTGACTTTATTATTAATAAATAATTAATAATTTTATTATGGTTTTAAAATTATTAGGTGATCAATTATATATTTATTTAATTATTGTTTGAATTATCATAATATATTAAAATATATAGAGTAAATTATAATTCAAATCTGGAATAGTTCAGGTAAAAAATTAAATAAAAAATATTTAATTAAATTTAATTAAAATTAAAATTACATTTAATTAAACAATAAAATAAAATTAAATAAAGTAAAATTAAATTAAATTAAACTAAATTAAATAAAAAAAATTAAAAACTAAATCAAAAATTAAATTTAACAATTTTTTTTAAATTAAAATAAAAAAAATTAAATAAAGCAAAATAAAATACAATTTAAATGAATAAAATAAAGTAGAATAAAATAAAAACAGTTTGCTCCTGTATTTTCATTACATTTGAAAATGCATAATAATGATTTACGATTCAGATTTGGACTAGTTAAATAAACAAATAAATAAATAAATAAATAAATAAATAAATAAATAAAAAATTAAATAATTGCAGAAATAAAATAGAATAAAAAAATCTTCAATATTTTACTACTATCATGACCTGCTTGTAATGTTAGTTAGCATAACGCAGGTGCATTGCATAAAAGTACGCATTTACAAGAGAACTGTACAGATACAGCAAGAGAGATAAATTGCAAAGACATCCAAATCTTTGTGCGGCACACAATGTGCAAACAGACAATATTAAATTAAGACTGAGCACAGAGGTTGCTTTTATGCATCAAATAAGCCGGGCATCAAACCGTAAATAACTCGTCATGACTTCTGTTACGACCAGCATCTAAGCCATGTTTTCTTTAAATAACACAATATTTTTCCACCAGATGCTGCAAGTGCTCGATACGCTGCAGACGGAAGTATATTAAGCAGTAAATTGGAGATAACCTTCTTTTTGCGTGATTTGACAGCAACAGTTCTCTATATGAACTATAATATTACAGAAACATGACTGAGCTGAGATTTAGCATAGAAAGATCACTTCAGTAAATCATGGGAAATATCAATGACAGTCAAACATTATTAGCTCATAATCAAAGCAATATTTTGTAAAACATATTAAACTTTAATTGTTTGGGTGCTTAAAAACCCTTTTCATCCCCGACCCACATATAATAGCATATAAAAAAGACTAGATGCACATTACTTAAAATACATTAAAAAATTAAATTGTACACACTCATGGCCACTTTATTAGGTACACTTTACTTGTACCTGGTTGGACCGCCTTTTGCTTTCAGAACTGCCTTAATTCTTTGTGGAGTAGATTCAACAAGCTATTGAAAATATTCCTCAGAGATTTTGCTCCATATTGTCATGATAGCATCACGCAGTTGCTGCAGATTTGTCGGCTGCACATATGTATGTATATATATATATATATATATATATATATATATATATATATATATGCACATTACAACAAACTTTGTGTTCCTGTGTAGTGCTTTGAAATGTGCATTTTTTATCTGATGTTTGATGTAATAGCAACTGAAACATGGAGAGAGGGTGGGACACAAAGTAGCCCCTCCCTTTAAAAAAACAGCCAATAGCGCTTGGTTTAACCACAGCTCTGCCAGTGAGAATGGTAGACCTCAAGGGCATCAAATAAAAAGCCAATGAGAAAAAGGGGGCGGGGCATGTCAGACACTAGAGAGCATTTGATTGGTCAGAAGATCTGATGAGAAACTGAATTATGAATAATCAAACAAAACGTTGATGCATTTAGGAGGAGGCGACAAACTTCAAGCTGTGGATGTTTATATGAGGTTAATATTTTCTAAGCATGCATTTTAGCTAATATAACCTTAAAATTAACAATCAAACATTTTTTCATTCAATTTCACGAAACATTTAATAGGTTTGTGTTGGGACATCATGAAGGAATTGTGTATATTTTTTTACAGTGCATTGTTATACTGAGAAAGAGTCAAAACAACTGGAGTGATCTATAACCCAACAACTGGAGGTGGGATAACGACCCATCCATCATGGCTTTATTGGAGCACCATTGGCTAAAATGAAGCACCATCTGTGTTCCTCCGTCTGGCCTCTGTCAGCATCGCTCCTTCTGCTTCTCATCATCTCGCTCTCAGCCAAAATCCAACATCTCAACGCTAACAGGGCAGTAAAATATGAGCTGTTCTGCCCACGCTCAGTGAGGACCGATCGCTCAATGCACAAACATCTGAGGTGGAGAGAAACACTTGCTTCTTCTGTGACGACACACGGCCAGCTGTTACCGGGTTTTTTTTTTTTTGTTATCAGGAAAGCTATCAGGACTAGAAGGAGGTGAGCAATTAACACGGGTAATTACATAAGGGGATGACAAGAAGATAGAGAGAGAGAGAGAGAGAGAGAGAGAGAGAGAGAGAGAGAGAGAGAGGAAGAATGCATTGGATGGAGTGTGAGTTGAGTAAAAAAATACTGAATCAGTAGT
>NC_141039.2:49292500-49305000 GCF_052040795.2 Danio rerio
CTGGCACCAACAACCATGCCACATTCAAAGTCACCTAAATTCCCTTTCCTCCCCATTCTATTGCTCACTTTAAACTGCAGCAGATCGTCTTGACCATGTGTACATGCCTCAGGGACGGACTGGGACAAAAATTCAGCCCTGGCACTATAGTTACACCAGCCCACATTACCATACGTACTGTTTTTTTGACATTCTTGCCAGATTTTGATTATGTCCGCGTAACCTTTGATTGAGTCGACCCCTCTCGAAACTATCACCGATTGGGCCAAATGTTTATCATTTACTATTACTATTACTATTATTACCATCATCAACTTCATCATAATATTCACCTTGCACGAGATAAAAGCTGCATGTAAAAACAATACATATAAAAAATAATAATAAAATAAAAAAATAAAAATAAAAAACTGACCGGCCCACATTTTAAAAAAATGGTTCGGCCCTTCTGGCATTTGCCAGAATTGCCAGATGGCCAGTCCACCCCTGAAATGCCTGAATGCATTAAGTTGCTGCCATGTGATTGGCTGATTAGTAATTTGGACAAGTGTACCTAATAAAGTGGCCGGTAAGAGCAAAGAGTCTGGATGACCTTATTCTACACCCCTGAACTTAATTTCTACATTAATAAGTAAATAAGCTACAAATTAAGAGTTTATTAAGCTAAAAGAGATGGTTCATGTTTGAAAATAGGAAGAATCACACCCTAAAATAAAATATTGAAATAAAAAGCTGAACCTTTAAAAATAATCCGATTTGATTTAGTTAGATTTGAAACGTTTTTTTTTTTTTAAATTGGCAATTAAAATGTAAAAATCGTTGTTTACTTCATGCAATCATTTTTTTTGCAAGCCAAAGACTCTGTAGACAATAATCACTTCTCATCATGCTCACCCGGAGAGAGAGGAAAGGGACATTTTGGCAGGCAATTAAATGTGTAATGGCACCAATTATAGCTAATGATGGATTGTTGATCAGTGTTGGAGAATGCAATTCTTTAGAGGAGCAATGGATGAGGCTTAAACAGAGAAAGGATATGTGTGTGTGTGTGTGTACCGACACAGCAGGGAAAAAGCACGTTCAATAGTCCGGTGAAAGGCTACAATCAGACTCATTGAAAAACAAGAGGTGGAGCCCCTGGGTTTGACTGAGAGCAGAAAATTAGCTCTATTTGTCCAAAAACTCGCTGGAATCTGGGGGGAAAATATGGCATAATTAGGGACATTTATGGAGTGAACTCAAACAGATGTTTATGTCCTTTCTGGAGGTCACAGTTTCATGCTGTTTGGATGCACTTTAGATGAATTGGACGTGAATGATGAATGATCGACTTGAAGAGATTCATCTGAATGAACTACTCAAGAAACTTGGGATGCTCCGGGGAGCTTTTCAATGCTTCCTCAATAGGGTGAATTGCATGCATTGTCACTTATAATGAATGTTTTTAATATCACTGTTAATTTTTTGGGCTAGGATACGTCAGGCATCGGGAAGCATCAGGTAATCTGTAACAATAAAATAAAATTAAATGAAAAAAATGAAATGAACAAAAATTAAATTAAATTAAAAATATTTTATTTTACTATAAAATAAAATTAATTAAAATTAAATAAAATAAAATAAAGTATTTAAAAAATTATATTTTAATTTAATATACAATAAATTAAATAATAATAAAACAATAAAATAAAATAAAATTTAATAAATAACAAATTAATAAAATAAAAACAAAAACAAAATTAATAAAAATAAAAATTTTATAAAAATAAAAATAATTTAATTTAATATACAATAAAATAAAATTTAAAATTGAATTAAAAAAATTAAATTAACATAATTTAATATAAAATAAAATTAATAATAAATATTTAAAATAAATTACAAATATTTAATTTAATATAAAATCAAGTAATAAAAATTATAAAAATAAATAAGACCAAAAACAAAGGTAAAATAAAATATTTATGTAAAATAAAAACTAAATTAATATCATATGATACCATCACGAAACCACAGTTCCATCTGTAAATCTTTCATAAAAGTGTAGTATTGTACTGCAGGAAGCCTCAAATTACCGAGCTCAAGGGCCACTTTTGGAAATTGCAGAGGCCAGTGAATAAAAGGGACAATATAGTTATTTTTAAAAAGTGCAGTAACCTACAATCACAGCCATGTGATAGACAGCTTCACATTTTACCACCTTATTCATCAAAACTGAGCCAACAATGCACTCAAACTAAATCCGTCTTTATAACATCATTGCATGCTTCCTGTTAACTTTCCTTACTCACAGTAAATATAATAACTCAAGAACACAAATTCACAGATTGTTGACAAATTCAAGGCTGGTGCTCACTCTGGATATATACAGTAAGTGCCTGGTGTGAATGCACCTTGTTTGATAGACAAGCAACAATCCTGATCTCACACACACAATGCAGACAAAGTGACTTCAAAGAGAAAAGCATTACTGAGCTTGACTTGGCCTGAATGATAAAAAGCAATGATACATATGTATAAAAATATCTGATTAACAGCCCTCGGTGGAGCAGGGCAGCGCCTGGACCGCTCTAATGCCCACAGTATTGATCCTGCTGGCGAGGGCTGGGGCCTTTTGCTGGGAATCTGTCTGCATGGCAAGGGACGATGTGTGTATACGCATGTTTTTATATTAAATTAAATGTTATTTATGCAGTTTTACAGATTTACACAAAAAGGAAAAGCAAACAAAAATAAAATAAAATGAAATAAATGTAATTTAATTTTAATTAAATAAAAATTAAATAAAATACAACAATTAATTTCAACAAAAAAACTAATTTAAAATAAAATGTAATTAAAATTAAACAAATTAAATAAATAATTAAAATAAATTAAATAAAAATGATATTTCATTAAATAAATTTAAATAAAGCTAAATAAACAACAATTAAATTACAGAATAACATTTTTAATTAAATAAATTAAATAAATAAATATTTTAAAATAAAATATATTAAAATTAAAATAAATACATTTAAATAAAAAATTAATTAAATTAAAAAAGATTTTTAAATTAAAATTAAAGATAAAATAAAACAATTAAATTAAAATAATTAAAAAATTTAATTAAATACAATTTAATAAATTAATTAAAAATTAAATACATTAAATAATTTTAAATAAAATAAAACAAATAACAATTAAATTAAAAAGTAAAAAAAATAAACTAAAAATAAATAACATTTATAAATAAAAATTATTAAAAGATAATACAAAATAAATACAATTAAATAAATTCAAATAAAAAATATTAAATTAAAAATTTAAATAAATTAAAATAAAAAAATTAATAATAAAATAAAATGAAATAAAATAAAATAAAATAAAAAAATCCCTAACAATCATTTCTCCTTTGTGGCTTTAACATAAGAGACTTATACATAACTAACAATCTGCATCCATTATCATGTGCATTATCAGACATTATCTGTGCTCTGTTAAACATCACTTGGGAAATTCACAAAAATCACAGGAGGGCAAATAATTCTGTCTTCAACTGTACATATTTTCTTCAATGTCTCTAGTATTTATGGGAAGAGGATGATTATGAGATGCTCAAGATGATGCTAGAACATCCAGTGTATGCCCATGTTTACGTGCGTGTAAGTGTGTGTGTGTATCAGTGAGAGCATCTTGGCGTCGGGCGGCCGGAGAGCTGGTGTTTTGATGGGGGGATGCAGACAGAGTGGAACCAGACCGATGCGTTTTTAATGGCACTGCTGCTCTCTGGAAAACTGATGTACGAGACTCCACGCTGTGAAACTCAAACCTCCAGCCAGTTCATTTCTGATTTCTAATCCAGCCAAAAAAACGCTACGCTGCTCCTCTTTATTGAGCGGATGGCTGCACCTGACAAACCTCCAGGGTGAATGCTCCCATTTGCACAGATTTATCTGTATGGAGCGGGCAATTCTTACAGCTCGGTGGATCATGTATCAGTTTTTCAATTTCAATTTCTTTTTTTTTTTTCCTTATATAATCCATTTATATCATTTTCAGCCTGAAAAGTGGCCTGCTGGTTCACTGTGCTAGGAATTATTCTTGTATGCTTGCATAATGTCAGCGCTGACAAATGACCAGGACTCTGCTTTATTATATATAGATCTAGAGGTTTGCGGTGTCTTTGTGTGTGTATGTTTTTTATAGGTACGTTTATAAATAAAATCAGCCAGCAGATATACAGCTGAAGTCTGAATTATTAACTCTTCCTGTGTATTTAATTTCTGTTTAACGCAGAGCAGATCCTTCAGATCAATGCATTTCTAATCATAATAGTTTTAATAACTCATCTCTAATAACTGATTTATTTTCTCTTTGCCATGATGACAGTAAATAGTTAGATGTTCTTCAAGACACTAGTATTCAGCTTAAAGTGACATTAATAGGTTTAACTAGGGTAATTAGGGTAAAGTTAGGGTAATTAGGCAAGTCATTGTATAACAGTGGTTTGTTCTGGAGACAATCCATTTACATTTACATTTACATTTAGTCATTTAGCAGACGCTTTTATCCAAAGCGACTTACAAATGAGGACAAGGAAGCAATTTACACAACCAAGAGCAACAATGAATAAGTGCTATAAGCAAGTTTCAGGTCTGTAAAGTCTAAGAAGGAAAGTATTAGTAGTATTAGTATTTTTTTTTTTTTTTTGTACAGTTAGTGTGATATTCAGAGAGGCAATTGCAGATTAGGAAGTGTAGTGGAGACTAAATAGTTGAATTTTTAGTCGTTTCTTGAAAGTAGCGAGTGACTCTGCTGTTCTGATGCAGTTAGGGAGTTCATTCCACCAACTGGGCAGATTAAGCGTGAGCGTTCGGGAAAGTGATTTCTTCCCTCTTTGGAACCACGAGGCGACGTTCATTCACAGAACGCAAGTTTCTGGAGGGCACATAGATCTGCAGAAGCGAGAGCAGATAAGAAGGAGCAAGGCCAGAAGTCACTTTGTAGGCAAACATCAGAGCTTTGAATTTGATGCGAGCAGCAACTGGCAGCCAGTGCAAACGGACTAGCAGCGGAGTGACATGTGCTCTTTTAGCTTCATTGAAGACCACTCGTGCTGCTGCGTTCTGGTCATTCATTTCCAATGGAGAGTAGTCTGGGAGCTGAGTTCTGATTATCTCTGTATGCGGCAAATTCGGATCCGAATTGAGCTGCGGATTCATTGAAATATTTGATCTCCTGCAACTAGACCGTATGCGACCGGCCGACTGGATGTGATGTATTCCAGTGTTGTACCAGCAGGTCCAGCGTGCAAGACGAGAAATGGGACTTTATTTTTGAATTATTAAAAGTCTGTATAAATAAAACAAACAAACAAAAAAACATGTCTGTTCATAAATGTGAGTAAAAAAGTAAAAAAAATATATATTTTAATGTTGCCTCCACATTCCATCCAATATTTTAGCGGTCTAGTTTCTAGTATTCTTAGTTCTTTAGTTTCTAGTATTCATTCATTTATTACAGTTTTTCCAATTGTTTACACACATTTTCTGAAAGTATGTCTCATATTTTCAGGGGTCCGTTCTTCGTACCTCGCTTAAATGATCTAAGATGATTTGGCAGATCCTGGATCTTTTAATCTTGATAACTGATCTCTCGCTATTTTGGTTCTTCAAACAAGTTCGTGAATCAGATTAGAATGTCTGGATAAACTGATCTGAGATCGCTGCGTGTGTTCTGAAGGACAGATCTATCGATCCTCGAAATCATGATCAGCAATGCAACGATTGGCTGACGGCACAGCAGCATAATGACATCATCTGATTAATATTCAATTATCCATGTGAGTGTAACCGTACTCTCTTTTGCTCTGCGTTGTGTAGTGAATGATGAGAGGACACCATTTTGAGTCTGCACAGAGAATGTTATTATGGAAGATCGGCAGCTTCAGCTCATTACATTAAATGTACACTCCTTAGTTCAAGGAAAAGGTGGAAAAGACCGCTCAAGCAATAGTGCAACAGGTATGGCTGCTTGGACTATACCACCTTGATGTTAACCCAAGGGGGGGGAAGAGGTGAAACCACTGTCACTTTACAGACTCTTTTTACATTTATATTGTGAACACAAAACAATTTTATATGAACTAAGTAAACAGGAGGAAAATATAGTGAAATCAATATATCCAAAATAATCCTGTTACATGAGCAAAATTACATCAAATGAGCAGTAAACGGCTTGTTAAATATGACACGCAATAATCTTCTACATTTGTTGTGAGCTGCAGGCTTTACACTTTCATGTATCAAGAGTATTCATCATGTATTTCAATGCATATTAATGTATTTAGTTCTACATTTAGAAAATATTGTCTATATTATAGTAGCCGTTTTTTAATCGGTGTAAAAAATAACTGGTCTTTTACAAAAGCATTTTGATATTGGTAAAGGCGTCTGCAACTTTTGTGAAGCATCAAATCACTGACATATTAACTATCAAAACATGTTTATGACTGCTGAAATGTATTATTGCTTTAAAAAAAAGTCACATATTCTTCATTTCTATCATACACAATTTGTACTAAAGCGATCTAAAACGTTCATATCAATAAGTTTTCTCTGTGCACCACAAGGTGGCAGTCTTTGTACTTTAATTTCGAGGGTGCAGATTGCATAAAACTTATTAATATGTATAACTTTATTTTATTAATGACTATAACTATATATATATAGTTAAAAAAATATGTACCATTTTCCCAAGTGTATATAACTACTACTGTAAGATAATATCAGAATTCAGAACATACTTTCTGTATTATCTTTGCTTGAACTGAGCCGATCTAATCCTGTTTATATGAATTGAATCGTGTCAAATCGTCAATAACCAAATCCAGCTAATTGAGTAATCCACGTACGAAGAACGGACCCCAGAACTCTACACACAAATCACAAAACACACACACACACACACACACACACATTGGGCAAAACTGTTCAATTCTTCTGCAAAATAAAACTCTTCGTTCAAAACAATGTGATTTCTTCTCAAAATGGTCTTGATGACACACACAAACCATCACCTGAATAGACAACTGTAAGAACAGTTGAACACTGATGTGCTGAATGTTAAACACTATGACCACTTCTCCATTCATCATGACTTACAGTAAATTCAACATTTACAAGTTTAGTTCATTTTGACTGACATGACATAAGCAAATGATAAGGTTATAAACAGCAGAGATTTGTATGAAAGCAATTGATGCACATCCAAAAGCATCTGCAATGTGTTGGAAGGAGTGAGAAACTGCTACTAGGATGTGCACAAATGACTGATTGTTTTGAGAAATGCATGACCTGTTGTGCAAATGTAAATAGTGTAGTGAGAAATGCACCAAAGCCACTGAGAAAAACTGTAACTTTACATGTATGTTTATTTTCAAAGTATAGGATTCTTTTTTATACAATACACTAGGAACTAGTGTACTTTTCTTGGCTTTTAAGTAAAACAAAATGAGTATTGCAATAAATTGTTTTATATTTTTTCTTCTTAACCTCTTACTGTTCCTATTGCCTATAGCAGGGGTTCCCAAGCTTTTTAACCCGCGACTCCCCAAAATAACAACGCCAGTGACTCGCCAGTGACTCGCGACCCCCAATATCGTCTGAGGTGAGCTCCCCACTCCAAACAAATATCAAAAGGAAAGCATAAAGGAGAACACAACAATAAAGCCGTCAAAGACTGTGGTGACGTGGAGGAATGAGGGGGACGTAGAAATCCGCTTCCGTTCGTTTTAAAGGCCTGACGCCACCAGATTAACCAATAGAAAACTGAAAAGGGAAAAGGACAAACAAGATCAATTGAAAGTAATTATTAAGGGCAGGAGTGAACGCCACACGCAACACCTCCACCCCCAAAATGGTGACTGGTAAACAAAAATACAATAAACACCACCCATCACCATATGGTAATACGTGACATTGCATCGGCCAGCACATTATTTTTACCGGCAACATGTTTCATGTCCAAGTTAAAGGCTTGGACAAACAAAGCCCATCTCAATAAGCGTTGGTTAGAATTACGCATTCTATGAATAAAGATGAGAGGGTTGTGATCAGTGTAGACTGTTATTGGATAAGATGAAGATCCAATATAAACTTCAAAATTGTTAAGGGCCAAAACCAGCGCCAGAGCTTGTTTTTCGATTGTGGAGTATGCTTTTTGATGTTTCTGGAATTTTTTTGAAAAGTAGCACACTGGGTGCTCAACTCCATCAAGCCCATCCTGCAATAGCACAGCGCCTGCCCCTACATCGCTAGCATCAACAGCCAATTTGAATGTACGGTCGTACACTGGAGCCGCCAAGACGGGTGCATGCATTAAAAGGTGTTTAAGTGACTCAAAAGAATGTTGACAATCCGGTGACCATTTAAAAACCGACTTCGGACTTAATAGGTCGGTGAGAGGAGAAACTACTGTCGAAAAGTTTTTTACAAAAATTACGGTAATATCCCGCCATTCCCAGAAAGCGCTGTAATTCGCGACGTGTGGAAGGGACTGGAAATGACGTGATAGCCTCAATCTTGGCGTGTACTGGTTTTACCATGCCACTGCCCACAATCTTACCCGAGTAGACTACCGTTGCTTTTGCAAAATCACATTTGGCCAAATTAACTGTTAAAATGGCATCAGTCAGTTTCTCAAAAACCTGTGTCAACTGATGGATGTGTTCTTGCCACGTTGTTGAATGAACAACGATGTCATCTAGATACACCTCACATCCTGGCACTCCCCCCAAGACTCATCACTGAACAGAAATAATGTCCAGTATAGAATATAAAGTCCTGCTGCAGTGGAGACAGAATGAATATTGTGTCTGACTCCATCATGAGCTTGGAGGACTGCATCCATACATCTCTGACATGACTCAAATCACTGATTAATAAAGTCATCTGGAATGGTGAAGAAAGCGTTCAGCAGGACTCCCAGAGTTCATCAAGATCCTTTATGATTCTTCTACATCTTACCACAGACATGCTCAATAATGTTCATGTCTGGTGACTGGGCTGGCCAATTTCTCCTTCACCAAACTTGACTGATTTCTGTAAGAATCTTGACTCCATGCTGGTTCCAGTTGGTCTTCTGCAGTATTGGTGATGATTGGGATGCAGATCAACAGATGATCCAGCAGGAAACAATCAAGCTTCTGCCACCTTTCCAGATGATCAACCAGAAGTCAAGTTATTATTTGCTGCTCTTACAACTGAGATTGACAACAAGACTTGTGTCAGGTAGTGTAGTATCTAGCAAAGTATGTACCGTCATCATTGCAAAAGTGTAAAATAAGTGACTTAAAACTGTTATATTTAAATGTGTGTTGAAAAAATAATCTGCATTAAAAACAGCACTTGGAAAATGTTTAAAATATAATAAAAATGTAGTAAAATTAAGGAAATTATATACAAAATACACACACACACACATCACATCATGATTCAATAATGCTATCATCCTAATAGGCTGATTCTCTGGAACATTTTCAATTTTGTGACAGCACAAGGGAAAACAATCACACGATACATATAACACACGCTGTATACATGCCAGCATATAACATTATTAAAGTTATTCTCACTTCAAGCGGTCAAATCCGACACATATGATGTCATCTACATGCACATTTCTGGCAGCATCGAGGAATCTCAGCCTTGCTTTCATTAATAGCATGTTCTACACGCTTCAGCGCTTACAGTCCTCTGTCCTTGAAACAAACAAACACACACACACACACAAACACACACCGTTTCCTCCTCTCCGAGATCCAACAGGCCTTTCTATGACCTTGGCATTCACAGCCCACAATGTGCAAGATGCGCTGAAGAGCAAAGCGAAATGGCACGGCTAAGATTAGCCTTGTACTTCTGATACAGAACACGAAAACTAAAGTGGAAATGTAAGTAGGGAGCTCTCGATTCCTCATGTCAAGGGTATTTTAGTCAGCAGTGGGCGGAAGCTGCTGGAAACAGTAAGAAAATACATCAAATGAGATCATCTGGAGATGGATCATAGTTAGTAGGCTTCACATTGATTTGCATTTTAATGAGCAGAGATGGTCAATCGAGGAAATAAAAGTGCTTACTTACAGTAGATGTTTGTTTCGAAGCCTGGCATGTTTGGTTTTGGCATCCACGAAATCGCAGTTAGATCTGTGCCAAAACACCATGCAAGAACACCTGAATGAGGTTGTCTAGGCTTGGCCATTTTTTATTTATGCACCGACACGTCCCCCTCTCACATTCTAGCTTAGGGATCCTACAAAAATTGAGGATCGGCTTTAAACTCAGAGCTCTGAACGCCATAAGCCAAGTGCATCTATCAAAATCCATCAGTTTGCAGTAATTCTGCGCAGTTTACAGAATCTAATAACAGCCTGACTCCTCCTGCCTGTTTAACAAACACAAGAGCCCTTTGGAGAGCTGGATGTCTTCCATTCATCAGTCTATAAGCATTTATCATCACTCATTTCTTTTGCGGATATGATTGTTTGTACGTATAGTTGAAAAATAGTTTGCATCGATCCTCCCTTAAGCCTGGTTTATACTTCTGCGTCAAGTGACCGGCGTAACCCATGGCACATGCAACGCGCATGGCTGTGCATTTATACTTCTGCGCGCTGTCTCTGTCAGTCTGCATTAACACTTCCAAAACGCTTGTTGTCAGTGAGGTGTAAATGTTCCTCTGTGTCGAGTTTCTTCGCTGCTGTTTTGCTTTTCCTGAACACTTCTGGGATGTACAAGTGGCTTAAACTCGCTCATTTTGAGGCAGGAACCGACAGATGTGCAGCAACTTTAACTATGAGGTAAACACAAAACAAAACTTTCCATCCGGAGCTCCTTCACGGGACTCCACACTTGTAAACAATCGCTCGCGCCATTCGCGCAGCTCTCAGTCCCGCCCAGACTTGTCATCGCTATCAAACCGACCAATCACAGAGCTTGCGCTACGCGTTGTTGCGACGTGTAGTTACATTTTTTGAGAGGTGCACGTCAGTGACGGCGAAGGGCTATGCGTCAGCACCGTAGCATACGCCGGTGTTTGACGCAGAAGTATAAATCAGCCTTTAGGGTGAAGGCACGATGGCTCTGAAATTGATTTTTAAAGAAAGCCGTAGTTTGAAGACATGCTCTGTAATTTACACTTACATACAAACAACATTTTTAGTTCTCACTTTTTATTGTCACATCATCAGCAGCACGTGTGCTATGATGAGTGAGAGCTTATGCTGGCTCCAAAATACAGCCAGTGCAAAATTCAACAACACACAACATACTGCTAAAAGAAAAACAGGACAATGTAAACTTAATTAATTCATGTTGTTCAGTGTGACTTTATTCTGATGCTGATATTTTATGATGTTTTGACAATGCCTTTATGCATTTCGCAAGTTTAAATGATCAATTACTTACATCCCATTCAACTGGGGCGTCAATTCAACTATCGCGCCTAAAGCGAGCGAGCCAGGGCGAGCCAAGGCCAGTCCCGTTTCCACTGTCACTTCTGGGGCCTAATCGGGCCAAAGCGAGGCTTTCTCTGGGCCAACGGCCAGCCTTTTTCAGCCCGCCGAATATCTTGGGCTGAAGAGGGCCAGCTGGGGCTTTGGGGCGGAGTGAAAGGAGAGGCGGACACAATTTTCCGATCGCACTCGAGTACATGTGCCAAACACATAAATATATAAGGGAAAGAAAACATCTAGTCTTATAGACTGGGGCCTTTTTGCGTATGATCGCCATTATGTTTCGCTTGTAAATGTAAGGCTGTTGCATTAAATATTAAAGTTAAAATTTATAATTGACATTTCTTTGCTGCGTCCTCCTTGATGTTTTAAAATCGCATAATATTCTTTACACCATATTAAACACACAGCCGCCAGTAAAGGCTGTCGAGAGTTTTCATCAAGTTTAAAGTGTGTGTTTGTGTGCGTTTAGATGCCTGTATGTGATTGTGAGAATGAGCAAAAGAGCGCTCCCTTCACAGGTCTGCTGATGCTGCGAGCAGCTTCAGGTTTTATTTATTTTAGAGATAATACACAATATGAATACTAGGAATACATAAAAGTTGGACGGACGTTCTGGGGGCGGGCTACGTCTAGCTACTAGCCCAACAGTGGAAACGTGACATAATTTCGACCTCACTGCACAACCTCCTGGGCGATTGGCCCGACCTGATAAAAGCCCTGGCTTGCACTGGCCCGACAGTGGAAATGCGGTTAATGCTTCCCATTCAATTTAAATAGGTGACATCAATTGAATTGTAGATTCGTCCACGCCACTTCAGTGCAGAAGTTGGGATTTCTCAACTTTTCAACCTCCAACGGAAGCGTCAGAAAAATCTGATCGCTTTATGCAAATACTGTACCCCAGCTGAGACAGTAGCCAATCGCAGACTTACCTCATTGGCTGACACTGCTATGACAATCACGTCAGCCCCAACTTCAGACACGCCCCGTCAAGCGCTGACGC
>NC_141039.2:49310000-49317500 GCF_052040795.2 Danio rerio
CTATTATTTTTGATATCACTGCTGCCACCTTCATAAAATTTTACTTTTATTATTATTATTATTATTATTATTATTATTATTATTATTATTATTATTATTATTATTTCTAAACACTATTTAAATATTATCAATGATATTCTGACTGTCATTGCCATTTTTACACATTGCTATTAATTTTATTTATATTCTACTTCTTTATTTATATTACAAAAGCAAAACCAAACCAAACCAAACCAAACCAAACAAAACAAAACAAAACAAAACAAAACAAAACAAAACAAAACAAAACAAAACAAAACAAAACAAAACAAAACAAAACAAAACAAAACAAAACAAAATCAAACAAATCCAAACAAAACCAAACAAATCCAAACAAAACTAAACAAAACCAAACTAAACTATAAAAACAAAAATAAACAAAACAAAAATCAAACAAAAACCAAACCAAACAATAAACCAAACCAACCAAGCCAAACCAAACCAAACCAAACTAAACCAAACAAAAAAATAAAAAATAAAAATCAAACAAAAAACAAAAACCAAAAAAAATTAAAAATAAATAAAAAAATCAAAATAAATAAATAAATCAAAACAAAAACCAAACCAAACAAATCAAACCAAAATAAACCAAAAACAAAACAAACCAAACCAAACTAAATCAAACCAAAAGCAAACACAAAATCCAATGTTGTCCATATTTGACACAGCTTCGGGTTAAAACAAACCATAATCTTTTGGGTCCACAGAAAAACTTATGCCATGTTTTTATGTCCACATCATGCATGAGGTCACTGTTGCTGTATGGGTGTTCACTAACATAACACATACTTTCCATATCACACACAAGCACGCTAGCCTGAAAGCCTGAAGTACTTAATGCTTAAGTAAATATATTTAGGTGTGTATCAGTCAGGGCAGAGTGCTTTCATTAGTTGGAATCAATCTGACATGATTTCAGATATCCGAAGTTCCATTTACAGTATACACTCAAAATATATTGGGTCGTTTTAACCCAATGTTGGGTCAAATATGAAACAAACATTGCATTGTAAAACCCAACAGTCAACCTTATCAAATGAAATGAGTGTAGTTAACTCGAAATTTACCAAAGGTTAATTTTGAATCATTTGAAAAAGTTTTGAACTATTCAAAACCAAACAAAAAATAAAAAAGCAAAACAAAACCGAACAAAAAACAAAAACAAAACAAAACAAAGCAAGAAAAGACAAGACAAGACAAGACAAGACAAGACAAGACAAAAACCAAACAAAGACCAAACAAAACCAAAAAAAAAATAATAATAAAAAAAATAAAAAAATAAAATAAAAATAAAGAAGCTAAACAAAACCAAACCAAACAAAAAAACAAACAAAAAAACAAATAAATAAAAAGTAAAGATCAAACAAAAAATGAAAACAATAAAACAAAAATCTAACCAAACAAATCAAGACCAAACCAAACAATAAACTAAACCAACCAAGCCCAACCAAACCAAACCAAACCACAACACAACACAACTCAAAATCTCAGTAGCAAGAAAGCAACGTCACTGTAACATCTTACCTGCAATAAACACTGCCAACACTACATTCAAATACCTTTATGTGATATTAATATTATATTCAGTGATATAGGCTTGACTTATAATCGTTCAGCACAAATAAGCAAACCAGGACAGCTGATTTCCAAAGTGAAAATCAACTCAAGCATGAGACTTCTTGCAATTAAAATCCTTCCTTGCTTTGATTGAACCACAATATAAAATCCATGTGCATCCGCATCAATCTCTGTCCACAATAGCATGAAAGCCAACGAGTGATTTCCGCTGGCTGGACAGTTGTGTGAAGTAGAAAACAGTGTCGGTTACTGTCCGGTTGACTGTAACTGATAAAGTCTCTGTGGTCAGCCATCTCTCTGGCATTCACAGGAGCCAAAATCTAATTATTTTCTCTGCATGGTCCAACGAGCCCTAAAGGTTAATTATTGTCTGTCTGCATGATACCCGACTGCCAGAGCACAATAAAAGCTGTTAGTCGCCGCAGAAAGCAGATAATGTCACGCGGTGTGTGTCCAAGTGGCCGACAGGAGTTAGCAGGTGCACTTGGAAAGTTTATCCAGGATCTACAGCTCCAGCTGTGATGCACTATTTAGACTAGCATGTTTGATTTGTAACGCACAGTATTAGAGGGAATCAAAGACATGCATCTGGTGATGGGGAGAAATGTCAATATGGGATATGTGGTGGGGAGAAATGTAATTAAAATGTAATTAAAATAAATTAATTACACTTTTTTCACCTACACTGTTCATCCATCCATCCATCTGTCAGAGAATCAATTTAACCATCAGGTTATTTGCTCATTTATCCATCTATCAATTTATACATCCATTTGCATATCCATCCATCCATCCATCCATCCATCCAACCATCCATCAACCCATCCATTCATCCATCCATCCATATATCCACTTGTCTGTCAATCCATCCATCCAGCCAAAAGCCAATCCATCCATCCACCCCTTCATCCATCCGTCTATGCATCTATCCATCCATCCATTTCAACAATCCATTCATCAACCCATCCATTCATCCATCCATCCATATATCCGCTTGTCTGTCAATCCATCCATCCAGCCAAAAGCCAATCCATCCATCCACCCCTTCATCCATCCGTCTATGCATCTATCCATCCATCCATTTCAACAATCCATTCATCAACCCATCCATTCATCCATCCATCCATATATCCGCTTGTCTGTCAATCCATCCATCCAGCCAAAAGCCAATCCATCCATCCACCCCTTCATCCATCCGTCTATGCATCTATCCATCCATCCATTTCAACAATCCATTCATCAACCCATCCATTCACCCATCAATCCATCCGTCCATCAATCCATTCATCCCTCCATCAATCCTTCCATCCAATCCAACAATCCATTCATCAACCTATCCATTCATCCATCCACCCATGAAGCCATCCTTCCGTCTGTCAATCCATCCATCCAGCCAAACGTCTATCCATCCATCCAATCCTCCAACCACCCATCAATCCACCTATTCATCAAACCACCCATCTGTCAATCCATCCCTGTCAATCCATCCATCCATTCATCAATCCATCTGTCTATTTGTTTGTCAGTCCATCTGTCAATCCTTCCATCTATCTGTCAATCTACCGATCCACTGCTTCTTCCATCCATCAATCCATGAATCCATCTATTCGTCCATTCTTCAATCCATCCATCAATCCAACTATTCATCAAACCATCCATTCATCCATCAATCATCCATCTGTCAATCTATTCATCCATTCGTCAATCCATCTGTCAATCCATCCGTCCATTTGTTCGTTAGTCCATTTGTTAATCCCTCCATCTATCCGTCAATCTATCCATCCACTGCTCCATTCATCCATCCATTTGTCAATCCATCCATCAATCTATTCATCCATCCATCCATCCATCCATCCATCCAACAATTCAACTATCCATCTATCAATCCATCTATCTATCTATCTATCCGCCAATCCATCCATCCACCCCTTCATTCATTCATTCGTTTGTCAATCCATCCATCAATCCATTCATCAATCCATTCATCAATCCATCCATCAATTCAACTATCCATCTATCAATCCATCTATCTATCCGCCGATCTATCCATCCACCCCTTAATCCATCCATCCACCCATTTGTCTGTTTGCCAATCCGTTCATCAATCCATCCATCCATCAATTCAACTATCCATCTGTCAATCTATCTATCTATCTGTCCGTCAATCCATCCATCCAACCCTTAAACCATCCATCCATCCATTCATCTGTTCCCCAATCCATTCATCAATCCATCCATCCATCAATTCAACTATCCATCTATCAATCCATCTAACTAACCTTCAATTCATCCATCCACTGCTTAATCCATCCGTCCATCAATCCATCCATCTATCCACCCATTTGTCAATTCAACCATCTATTCGTCAAACCAGCTATTCATCCATCCATCCATCCATCCATCCATCCATCCATCCATCCATCCATCAGTCTATCCTTGTCCATGTAACTGTATATGCATCCATCCATCTGTCTGTGTTTATCAATTTGTCCACACATTCTTTAGTCCATACATAAATCCATCCTTTATTCGATCATCTGTCCATCCGTTTATTAATTTACTTATCCATACATGTATCAGTCATCTGCAATGACACTGTTGTATGAAATCAAACCGGAACTGAATAATGAAATGAGCCGGATAATGAAACTACTGAAGCTGCTTTATAGGTGAATCAAGTCACTGATTCAGTTGAACTGAACCGGATCAACATTAAACTGAGCTGAATAATGGCACAATTGTGTCATTTAAAAAGCTTCTTTACAGCAGATTTCAAATGAGTCACATCTCCGATTAAGCCCGCATCATTGATTTAGTAGTTTTCCTGTTTATTACTGTGAATCTGCTTTAAGGCAATGTGTACTGCATAAAGGGCTACATAAATAAAGGTGACCTGACTTAATCATCAACATGTAACAGATGCCGTGCACCTGGAATGAAGCTATAAATTGCCCTTTTCATTCTGGCAGCGCAGCAAACACTAATGCTTAGCCTAGCTTTAGTCTGTCAGGCAGAGCAGCTCCTCTTTTGTGCCTTAAAAACACTGTCCTTCTCTGGCTGATTTAGACGGCATCTGTGTGCTGTCTGTTTCCATGCGCGTCATTGTTTAATTTAGTCTGTATATCAGAGAGAAAACAAAACACAGCAGTGACAGCTGAGGCCTTTGCGGAATAATAACCCTCTTTCTCTCCTTTTCAATCACCAACTCTTTCTTTGAAGAAACGCTTAGCCAGTAAACACTGAGGTCAAGAGTTTTGAATCCCATTGAACTGCGAGAACACACAGAAACAAGACACACGGCAGCTCCTCAACACTGGAGCGGAGAAAGAAGCTGCTATGATTATATTTCAATAACCTCTGACAATATTTTTATAGCCATTTTTTGTGGATCGATCTATCTATCTATCTATCTATCTATCTATCTATCTATCTATCTATCTATCTATCTATCTATCTATCTACCCACCCACCCACCCACCCACCCATCCATCCATCCATCCATCCATCCATCCATCCATCCATCTATCTATCTATCTATCTATCTATCTATCTATCTATCTATCTATCTATCTATCTATCTATCTATCTATCTATCCATAAATCCATCCATCCATCCATCCATCCATCCATCCATTCTTCTATCTATCTATCTATCTATCTATCTATCTATCTATCTATCTATCTATCTATCTATCTATCTATCTATCTATCTATCTATCTATCCATCCATCCATCCATCCTTCTATCTATCTATCTATCCATCCATCCATCCATCCATCCATCCATCCATCCATCCATCCATCCATCCATCCATCCATCCATCCATCCATCTATCTATCTATCTATCTATCTATCTATCTATCTATCTATCTATCTATCTATCTATCTATCTATCTACCCATTCATCCAACATTATTGTTCCATTGACCTGTCCACCAGTTCAAAATACCCAAACATCTTTCTGTCCATCCAACACTCATTGATATATCATCCATTCATCTTATCATCAACCCAACTGTCCATCCATTATTATCCATATATCTGCCTATCCACCATCCCATTTTCCCACCAACACATTATTGATCACCCTATCCATCCGTCCATATATTTGCCAATCTATTAAACATCTTTTTATCATAAAAATCCATCCATCTATTCCACCACCCATCTATCCATCCATATTTCAATTTACCCATCCATTTTCCAATCCATCCAACAATATTCACCCATCCACCCATCTGTCAGTCTACCCATTTATCTATTTATTCACCCAACCATCTATTTGTTCATCCAACATCTATTGATCTATCATCCACTATCTCTCCATCCATCACCAGTCCATCCACCTTTATTTACATATCTGCACATCCACCAACCCATTCATATCCATCCATCCATCCATTACATATCAATCTATTCATCTGTCTGTCCATCCATCCTTTTATCTGTCTGTCCGTCCATCCAACAAATACTAATCTATCCATCGATGGATCGACCATCCATCCATCCATCCACCCATCCATCCATCCTTTAATCAACATATTCGTCTTCCCATTCATCTAACATTATTTGTCCATCCACCAGTCTACCAGTTCAAAATGCCCAAACATCTATCTGTCCATCCAACACCTATTGATATTATCCATCCATCTCTTCATCCACCCAACTGTCCATTCATCCAACATTATCCATATATCTGCCCATTCACCATCCTTTTTACCCACCTAAACATTATTGATCCATCCATCCATCCATCCATCCATCCATCCATCCATCCATCCATCCATCCATCCATCGTCCCACCCATTCATCCATCCATCCATATATTTGCCAATCTATTAAGCATATTTTTATAAAGCAATCCATCCATCCATCCATCCATCCATCCAACAACCCACCCATCTCTACTTCAATCTGTCCCACCATCCATCTATCCATCCATCATTCAATTAACCCATCCATTTTCCTATTCATCCAACGACGTTCATCCATCCACCCATCAGTCAGTCTACCCATCCATCTATTTGTTCATCCAACATCTACTGATCTATCATCCACCCATCTGTCCATCCATCCACCAGTCCATCCACATTATTTATATTTCTGCCCATCCACCAACCCATTCACCCATCCATTCATGCATCTATCCATCCATTACCTATGAATCTATCCATCTATCTGTCCATCCATTCTTTTATCTGTCTGTCCATCCAACAAATACTAATCTATCCATCCATCCATTCATCCATCCATCCATCCATCCATCATTGTTCCATCTATCCATCCATTGATCTCTCCAGCCTGATCTCACGAGAAAACGTAAGTATTTTACGTTTTGCCAGTTTAGTGGCTAATTCGTACAAATTCGTATGAGTTCAGTCGTACGAAATGGTACGATTTTAAAAAGGAGGCGTGGCACCTGACCCCACCTCTAACCCCAACCGTCATTGGGGGATAAGCAAATCGTACTAAATTGTACGAATTAGATCGTACGAATTCATACGAATTAGCCACTAAATGAAAAAGTTACGAATTGCCGTGAGATTGTGTTGATCTCTCTGTCAATACACCCAGTATTGATCCATCCATTAATTGATCCATTCAACACCTATCAATCTATCCATCCATCCAATCATCCATCTGTCCATTCATTCATCCAACATTATCAATCATCACTTATCATCCCTCTATATTTTTATCACTAAACAACATCTGACAATAACAGAGCAGCAACACAACACAGAAATTTGCATAGCGACAGGGTATGGTCTACTGTAGGTATTATAACATTGAGGTGGTTTGTGAGGGCATGCCTTGTGAACACTTTAAAATCATCCTTAAAAGGGAATTTTCACATTCAGAATTTGCCACACTTAAAGACAT
>NC_141039.2:49332500-49335000 GCF_052040795.2 Danio rerio
GGCTAACATTTAAGGCATTCTTAAACAGCGCTGATTTGCCATGGTGTTAACCGTGCTCAACAGAAATGACTGTGATTGGCCGGGGTCATCAGTTCACCATCCGCTGTTTACCGAGTGCAAACCAGAGGAATGATTCACTGATGAATCGACTGACCTTCACAGCTTTAAAGCGATCCAATGTCCAATGTCAACAGGGCAAAAACAGCCACCAACATAATGAAAAGGGAGTCAAGTAGTCACAGAACACAAAGTTTATAATGAGCTGAAACAACACAATTCTTGAGGGTTTTTCTTCGGGACAACTTAATTGTTTTCTGTTCAATCCAGTACAAATTTGTAAAAACACATAATTTCTTCATGTTGAGTCAACACAGATCAATTGTGTGGAATCCTGCATGTTTTTTTTTACAGCGTACTGGTCCAGAAATGTCACTTTAGGGCTCTTAAAATTGAGAATTTACTGCATATGCACATTTAGAAAGGCACTACAGTGAATTTGGATGCTTTGCCGCAGGCCTCCATCTCCCCAGAATCTAAATCGACAGCATTATCATTACACTCCATCCCACAAACAGCAGTTGAGCAAGTAATTCGCCACACACTCTTCACCTCCTCATCCATCACAACACAACTGCTTACATCAGCTATGATTACAGTCAAATGATTAATTATTAACACACAGCGGCCATGCATCAAAACCTCCGACAAAACCTCCACAACGCACAAATTGCAGTGGTTTCATTCAGGCCACATCATGTTCTTATCCTCCAACATCACCACAATTGGATCTGATCTTTCCTCTCCATCCTTCTCCCCAGAATACTGAAAAATTGATCTGATGGCTCTGAATTGCATCCCTGTGGAACACTGCAATTTCAGACGCTCATACCTCATCATCCCGCTCGCCAAATCACCGCCGCGCTGCAGAGGGCTGAAAATGTGCTGTTCTGTGAAGATGCCGTGCAGAATCCCAAATGCACACGCGGGCGCACACACACACACATACACTGCTGAATCTTCAGCTTAGGACTGCATTTGACTTGATTTGATTCAGGATATTCAGGATTTTACTTCACTAACTGGTTTATTCATTCATTCATTCATTCATTCATTCATTTTCTTGTCGGCTAAGTCCCTTTATTAATCTGGGGTCGCCACAGCGGAATGAACCGCCAACTTATCCAGCAAGTTTTTACGCAGCAGATGCCCTACCAGCCGCAACCCATCTCTGGGAAACATCCACACATACACACACACACTCTTGGACTGTGGGGGAAACCGGAGCACCCGGAGGAAACCCACGCGAACGCAGGAAGAACATGCAAACTCCACATAGAAACGCCAACTGAGCCGAGGATCTAACCAGCGACCTTGCTGTGAGGCGAACGTGCTATTCACTGCGCCACTGCGTCGCCTAACTGGTTTATTATGACATGAAAATAATATTGCTTATGAATCAGTTACTGATAACAAATGGCATAAAAAATCATAGTCAGTAATCTAATCTGTTAATCTAATCTGCTAAGCGCATGTGTTTGGATAGTGTCAGTAACATTTAAATAATCAGGAAGGAGAGCAGTGGTGAAATGTCACTGGAGAAACTGATTTGGCATCTATCTGTTTTAACAGCAGATGGCACTCTAGACTAGATTTTTTTAAAACAGAAGATGCTCTAGGCTAGTTTTTGACAGCAGATGGCGCTCTAGACTAGGTTTTTAACAACAGAAGATGCTCTAGGCTAGTTTTTAACAGCAGACGGCGCTGTAGACTAGGTTTTTAACAACAGAAGATGCTCTAGGCTAGTTTTTAACAGCAGACGGCACTCTAGGTTAGTGGTTAACAGCAGACAGTGCTCTAGACTAATATTTAACAGCATACGAAGCTCTAGGCTAGTTTTGAACAACAGACGATCCTCTAGTGTAGTTTTTGACAGCAGACGGTGCTCTAGACTAATTTTTGAACAGCAGGCGGCGCTCTACACTAGTTTTTAACAACAGAAGATGCTCTAGGTTAGGTTTTGATTGCAGACGGCGCTCTAGAGTAGTTTTTAAACAGTAGATGACACTCTAGGCTAGTTTTTTAACAGCAGACAATGCTCTAGACTAGTTTTTAGAGCTCTAGACAAGTTTGTAAACATCAGACGGCGCTCTAGACTATTTTTAAACATCATACAACGCTCTAGGCTAGTTTTGAACAGCAGACGATCCTCTAGTGTAGTTTTTAACAGCAGACAATGCTCTAGACTAGTTTTTAAGAGCTCTAGACAAGTTGGTGAACATCAGACGGCGCTCTAGACTATTTTTAAACAGCATACGATCCTCTAGTGTAGTTTTTGACAGCAGACAGTGCTCTAGACTAATTTTGAACAGCAGCTGGCGCTCTAGACTAGTTTTTAACAACAGAAGATGCTCTAGGTTAGGTTTTGACAGCAGACGGCGCTCTAGAGTAGTTTTTAAACAGTAGACGACACTCTAGGCTAGTTTTTAACAGCAGACAATGC
>NC_141039.2:49340000-49430000 GCF_052040795.2 Danio rerio
GATAGATAGATGGGTAGATGGGTAGATGGATGGATGGATGGATGGATGGATGGATGGATGGATGATGGATGGATGGATGGATGGATGGATGGATGGATGGATGGATGGAGGGATAGATAGATAGACAGATAGATAGATAGATAGATAGATAGATAGATAGATAGATAGATAGATAGATAGATAGATAGATAGATAGATAGATAGATAGATAGATAGATAGATAGATAGATAGATAGATAGATAGATAAGTAGCATTAAGTTAATTTACTTAAAATGTATAACTTGAGTAATTAAGTTACTTTTCAAAGTAAAATCAATGTATGTAGATTTTTAATGACGTAATTATTAATTAATATACAACCCAACACTGAACTTAGATTAAAATCTGTTCTACTGAAAGAATAAGTCTCCAACATCTTTGATAAGTAATTTAGCAGCACATTTCCGTGTTAGCAGGAGCCTCTTTTCAGTAAAAAGTATTACAATTCCTACAATACAATGACTTTATTATCCCTGTGGGAAATAAAGGAAGAGGATAAGAATACACCGGCTGTTCTTTTTCATGAAAATACAAGCAAGAAAAGCCTGCGTTCAAGATTACAAGTCTTCTGACGCAATAAAACACTTTAATGAGACACACAAGATTAAAAGAATTCCTCATCAAAAATTTGTTGTTCATTATTCTGGTATTGTAATCATTGCTTATACGCACGTTGTAATTACTGCCTAACATGTTCCAGTTCATTAATCTATGATGTATGTTATTTACTTGAAGTAACCCCATGGGATTTACGGTAATTACAGATTTTTTCTTTACCAGCGATTACATCAAATCAGGGGGTGCGATATGATACAAATAAATAAAGGGTTTTTCAACAATGCCATTTCAGTGAACAGCTCCCAAAACAACTTTCTTTTGCATTAGATTTGCACATTAACTAATGAAAGTTTATTGTAAAATGTGATGCCGTTTAATTCTCATTTTATAATTGGTCTTTGTGGTTTACCAACAATTGCACTGGTCATAAATCTGAACTGCTGCTTTAAATATTTCAGATTCCATTATAACTGCATTAAAAATAGCAACAAACACAGTATAAAATTCACTCGACAGAATTGAAATGGGTTTGAGGCTCAATGAACAATGACAAAAGGTAATATTTGGGATGCCTTTAAGATTAACCAGCTCGTTTTAAGAGAATAATAAGCTGAACTTTTGGTTTAAATTCTTTCATTTATAACTGTGGTAACACTTTATAATAACGCTGTATTAGTTAATGTTCGTCAATGCATTTACTAACAGGAACAAACAATGCACAATACATTTATTGCAGTATTTGTTCATGTAAACATTAGCTAATGAAAATAAATTGGTTCATTATTAGTTCATGTTAGCAAATACATTAATATTAACTAACAAAACTTTATTGTAAAGTGTGATGCTGTTAATTTGTCTTTGTGGTTTACCTACAATTGCACTGGTCATACATCTGAACTGCTGCTTTAAATATTTCAGATTCCATTATAACTGCATTAAAAAATAGTTCATGCTAAAAAATACATTAACATTAAACTTATTGTAAAGTGTGATCCTGTTTAATTCTCATTTTATAAATTGTCTTTATTTCAGATTCCATAATTGCATTAAAAATAGCAACAAACACAGTATAAAATTCCCTCCACAGAATTGAAATGGGTTTGAGGCTCAATAAACAATGACAAAAGGTCATTTTTGGGTTGCCTTTAAGATTAACCAGCTCATTTTGAGAGAATAATTTTAGATTTACATGTAGAGAAGACTTACAGGAGTATAATTGATATAAAGTCAGTCATTTACATGTCAGACGATTCGTTTTTAACTGAACTTCTGCTTAAAATTCTTTCATTTACCACTTTATAATAACACTGTGTTAGTTAATGTTCGTCAATGCATTTACTAACAGGAACAAACAATGCACAATACATTTATTGCAGTATTTGTTCATGTAAACATTAGCTAATGAAAATAAAGTGGTTCATTATTAGTACAAATTATTAAATACACCAACATTAATTAATAAATCCTTATATTAAAGTGTGATGCTGTTTAATACTCATTTTATAAATTGTCTTTGTGGTTTACCAACAATTGCACTGGTGATAAATCTGAACTGCTGCTTTAAATATTTCAGATTCCATTATAATTTGATTAAAAATAGCAACAAACACAGTGTAAAATTCCCTCCACAGAATTGAAATGGGTTTGAGGCTCAATAAACAATGACAAAAGGTCATATTTGGGATGCCTTTAAGATTAACCAGCTCATTTTGAGAGAATAATTTCAGATTTACATGTAGAGAAGACTTACAGGAGTATAATTGATATAAAGTCAGTCATTTACATGTCAGACGATTCATTTTTAACTGAACTTCTGCTTAAAATTCTTTCATTTAACACTTTATAATAACACTGTATTAGTTAATGTTCGTCAATGCATTTACTAACAGGAACAAACAATGAACAATACATTTATTGCAGTATTTGTTCATGTAAACATTAGCTAATGAAAATAAATTGGTTCATTATTAGTTCATGTTAGCAAATACATTAATATTAACTAACAAAACTTTATTGTAAAGTGTGATGCTGTTAATTTGTCTTTGTGGTTTACCTACAATTGCACTGGTCATAAATTTGAACTGCTGCTTTAAATATTTCAGATTCCATTATAACTGCATTAAAAAATAGTTCATGCTAAAAAATACATTAACATTAACGAACGAAGCCTTATTGTAAAGTGTGATCCTGTTTAATTCTCATTTTATAAATTGTCTTTATTTCAGATTCCATAATTGCATTAAAATAGCAACAAACACAGTATAAAATTCACTCCACAGAATTGAAATGGGTTTGAGACTCAATAAACAATGACAAAAGGTCATTTTTGGGATGCCTTTAAGATTAACCAGCTCATTTTGAGAGAATAATTTCAGATTTACATGTAGAGAAGATTTACAGGAGTATAATTGATATAAAGTCAGTCATTTACATGTCAGACGATTCATTTTTAGCTGAACTTCTGCTTAAAATTCTTTCATTTAACACTTTATAATAACGCTGTATTAGTTAATGTTTGTCAATGCATTTATTAACACGAACAAACAATAAACAATACATTTATTGCAGTATTTTTTCAGGCTAGTTAACATTAGCTAATGAAAATAAAGTGGTTCATTATTAGTACAAATTAGTAAATACACCAACATTAACTAATAAATCCTTATATTAAAGTGTGATGCTGTTTAATACTCATTTTATAATTTGTCTTTGTGGTTTACCAACAATTGCACTGGTGATATATCTGAACTGCTGCTTTAAATATTTCAGATTCCATTATAATTTCATTAAAAATAGCAACAAACACAGTATAAAATTCACTCCACAGAATTGAAATGGGTTTGAGGCTCAATAAACAATGACAAAAGGTCATATTTGGGATGCCTTTAAGATTATCCAGCTCGTTTTGAGAGAATAATTTCAGATTTACATGTAGAGAAGATTTACAGGAGTATAATTGATATAAAGTCAGTCATTTACATGTCAGACGATTCATTTTTAACTGAACTTCTGCTTAAAATTCTTTCATTTACCACTTTATAATAACACTGTATTAGTTAATGTTCGTCAATGCATTTACTAACAGGAACAAACAATAAACAATACATTTATTGCAGTATTTGTTCATGTAAACATTAGCTAATGAAAATAAAGTGGTTCATTATTAGTACAAATTAGTAAATACACCAACATTAACTAATAAATCCTTATATTAAAGCGTCATGCTGTTTAATACTCATTTTATAAATTGTTGTTGTGGTTTACCAACAATTGCACTGGTGATAAATCTGAACTGCTGCTTTAAATATTTCAGATTCCATTATAATTTCATTAAAAATAGCAACAAACACAGTATAAAATTCACTCCACAGAATTGAAATGGGTTTGAGGCTCAATAAACAATGACAAAAGGTCATATTTGGGATGCCTTTAAGATTAACCAGCTCATTTTGAGAGAATAATTTCAGATTTACATGTAGAGAAGACTTACAGGAGTATAATTAATATAAAGTCAGTCATTTACATGTCAGACGATTCATTTTTAGCTGAACTTCTGCTTAAAATTCTTTCATTTACCACTTTATAATAGCACTGTATTAGTTAATGTTCGTCAATGCATTTACTAACAGGAACAAACAATGAACAATACATTTATTGCAGTATTTTGTTCACGTAAACATTAGCTAATGAAAATAAATTGGTTCATTATTAGTTCATGTTAGCAAATACATTAATATTAACTAACAAAACTTTATTGTAAAGTGTGATGCTGTTAATTTGTCTTTGTGGTTTACCAACAATTGCACTGGTCATAAATCTGAACTGCTGCTTTAAATATTTCAGATTCCATTATAACTGCATTAAAAAAAGTTCATGCTAAAAAATACATTAACATTAACGAACGAAGCCTTATTGTAAAGTGTGATCCTGTTTAATTCTCATTTTATAAATTGTCTTTATTTCAGATTCCATAATTGCATTAAAAATAGCAACAAACACCGTATAAAATTCCCTCCACAGAATTGAAATGGGTTTGAGGCTCAATAAGCAATGACAAAAGGTCATATTTGGGATGCCTTTAAGATTAACCAGCTCATTTGGAGAGAATAATTTCAGATTTACATGAAGTGAAGAGTTACAGGAGCATAAGTAAAATGAAGTCAGTCATTTACATTTCATTTATAGCTGACCTATTGCTTAGAATTCTTCTGTTTAGTTTATAATTGTATTGGAAAAAGCAAACAGAACATCCTAAAATGTACTCCATAAAATGTTGGACACTTTTAAACCAACAAGAGGCTCAGTAAACAATGACAAAATGGCATTTTGTGGTGAACTCTCTCTTTAATGACTGCCTCCTGTTTGAATGCCACTTCTTGCCATTTCGGTGCGCTGTGAGCTGAATGCAGAGCGTCTGGAGACAGTGCTGTTACAGCTGAAGTCTGAGCTGGACCTACAGAATTATTAGCCCTCTTGTATATTTAGTTTTTCTCCAATTTCTGTTTAACAGAGAATATTTTTTCCAACACATTTATAATCATAGTAGTTTTAATAACTTATTTCCAATAACTGATTTCTTTTATCTTTGCCATGATGACAGCATATTTGACTAGATATTATTCAAGACACTTGTATGCAGCTTAAAGTGACATTTAAAGGCTTCACTAGGTTAATTAGGGTAAGGTTAGTGTAATTAGGCAAGTCATTGTTTAACAGTGGTTTGTTCTGGAGACAATCCAAAACTAATATTGCTTAGGGGAGCTAATAATATTGACCTTATAATGAGTTTATAAACTTAAAAACTGCTTTTATTCTATACAAAATAAAACAAATAAGACTTCCTCCAGAGGAAAAAATATTATAGGACATACTGTGAAAAATTCCTGAATCTGTTCAACATCATTTGGGAAATATTTGAAAAAGGACAAATAAATAATTCTGACTTCAACTGTATATTTCGTCATATACACCTTTAGCAAACAGGACGCTGAGTCAGTAATAACAGAGAGTCATAGCCCGGCTAAAAACAGCAGCGAGATCATTAACCCCGGAGATCTGCCAGCGCTGACAGAGCCTTATGAACGGGTTGAAGAGCTTTAGTACAGTGTTTCACACTGCATCCAGAGCGCAGCCAGACTCCAATCCTGAAGACTTCAAGAAGAGCTACGGCAGGTGGGAATCACTTCATCCCATTCCCAGCCAATTAAACCAAAAAGAGCAACAGACTGAGCTGATCCTAGACTTATAGATAAAGCTTTGGTGAAAAAAAATCGACCGAGAAATTGATTCGCCACTGATTCTGAGATTTTCTAAATTGCATTGCTATTTTCGATATCTGAAATCAATTTCAGTTTAGTTTATAACCGCAGACGGCGCTCTAAGCTAGTTTTGAACAGCAGACGGCGTTCTAGGCTAGTTTAGAATAGCATACGGCGCTCTGGACTAGTTTAGAACAGCAGATGGTGCTCTAGGACAGGTAATAACAGCAGACGGCGCTCTAGGCTAGTTTTGAACAGCAGATGGTGCTCTAGGATAGGTAATAACAGCAGACGGTGCTCTAGGCTCGTTTTGAACAGCAGATGGTGCTCTAGGCTAGTTTTGAACAGCAGATGGTGCTCTAGGATAGGTAATAACAGCAGACGGCGCTCTAGGCTAGTTTTGAACAGCAGATGGTGCTCTAGGCTAGTTTAGAACAGCAGATGGTGCTCTAGGATAGGTAATAACAGCAGACGGCGCTCTAGGCTAGTTTTGAACAGCAGATGGTGCTCTAGGCTAGTTTAGAACAGCAGATGGTGCTCTAGGATAGGTAATAACAGCAGACGGCACTCTAGGCTAGTTTTGAACAGCAGATGGTGCTCTAGGCTAGTTTAGAATAGCATACGGCGCTCTGGACTAGTTTAGAACAGCAGATGGTGCTCTAGGATAATTAATAACAGCAGATGGAGCTCTAGGCTCGTTTATATCTGCAGATGGCGCTCTAGGCTAGTTTTGAAAAGCAGATGGCGCTCTAGGCTAGTGTTTAACATCAGATGGCGCTCTAGGCTAGTTTTGAACAGCAGATGGCACTCTAGGCTAGTGTTTAACAGCAGATGGTGCTCTAGGCTAGTGTTTAACAGCAGATGGTGCTCTAGGCTAGTGTTTAACAGCAGATGGCGCTCTAGGCTAGGTTTGAACAGCAGATGGCACTCTAGGCTAGGGTTTACAGCAGATGGCGCTCTAGGCTAGTGTTTAACAGCAGATGGTGCTCTAGGCTAGTTTTGAACAGCAGATGGTGCTCTAGGCTAGTTTTGAACAGCAGATGGCACTCTAGGCTAGTGTTTAACAGCAGATGGTGCTCTAGGCTAGTGTTTAACAGCAGATGGTGCTCAAGACTAGTGTTTAACAGCAGATGGCGCTCTAGGCTAGGTTTGAACAGCAGATGGCACTCTAGGCTAGGGTTTACAGCAGATGGCGCTCTAGGCTAGTGTTTAACAGCAGATGGTGCTCTAGGCTAGTTTTGAACAGCAGATGGTGCTCTAGGCTAGTTTTGAACAGCAGATGGTGCTCTAGGCTAGTTTTGAACAGCAGATGGCGCTCTAGGCTAGTTTTGAACAGCAGATGGCGCTCTAGGCCAGTTTTTTATTAGCAGTTGAAACAAATTTCTCTGCTCAGTTTTTTTTTACTCTAGCATCTGCTGAGTCTGCAACAGGACTCTTGTGTATCAGCAAGTATCAGTTCATTAGTAGCTAATTCCTGATTAAAGAGATTTGAAGCATTAAAACTGACTCATGTGACAACAAGGCCTGCACAATATACATTTCAAAGCAAAAACATGATAATTTTACAATCCCTATAAACAGATAATTTAGCTTGTTATAAGGAAAAACTCTTAATTTTGCTTCATATCTTTTGTAATTGAAAATAAAACAATATTTGTACTTGATCTAATAATGTTTTTGGATATTTGGACTAGAAACAAGCACTTTTTTGCATAGTGATGATTCAATTTCTGTACTTAAATACTGTTAGACTCCCCAGAAGATCTTGTGAAACTGTATTTATATCCAGTAAAAATAAAATATCTTAATATTAGATTTTCCCAATATCGTACAGTCGATATCAGAGATGTTGAGTGCAGGAAAAGTGAGGTTTTAAGCACACAAACACAAAGTCACAGTCCTTCTGTCCTTGGTATAATTAGACAATTCAAGAATTTTCATGTTACTATAGCAACAAAGCATGATGACTTGAGGATATGAATGCATAACAGCTCTGAAATCATAATCATCATCTGCGACAGCGGCACTCGCATTATAGGCAATGCACGCTTATGATTTACGAGGGGTTGATCGACATAAACAATATTTATTATTAAAGATGACGGAGAAAAATATGTGAGTTCAGTGAAAATGACGGCATGCATTTTCATTAATGTGTTATGGAATGATGATGGATTAATTTTTTAAAGTCCTGCCTTTCTGTATATTGCTTTAGAGTTTATATGTGACTCACAATAAATTAACTGGGAGTTTAATGAAACAGATGGACAACCTAAATCAATGAGAGGCAAATGCAGGATAAAGTTGTGTATTAGAGCGACATCTTGTGGTGAAGAGCTGTAAAATCGTCTTTAATACCAGAGAGTTTAATATACGCATTGAGAACATTCATTCATTCATCCACTTTCTTTTCGGCTTAGTCCCTTTAATAAACAGGTGTTGACACAGCAGAATGAACCGCCAACTTATCCAGCATATGTTTTACACAGCGGATGCCCTTCCAGATGTAACCCATCTCTGGGAAACACCCATACACTCTCATTCACTCACACACACACACACACACTACGGCCAATTTAGCTTACCCAATTCACCAATAGCGCATGTGTTTGGACTGTGGAGCACCCAGAGGAAACCCACGCCAACACGAGGAGAACATGCAAACTCCACACAGAAATACCAACTGCCGGGGCTTGAACCAGCGACCTTCTTGCTGTGAGGCTACAGGGCTACCCACTTAAATAATATTGATGCTGCAAATTCTTCTCTCTAATTAGTTTAGCAATGCATGGCCCAATAGGTCTTAAATAAAAACATTATTACTGTACTGTATTTCACAGCACAAATTGGATTAATAAATAAAATCAAGAAACTAATCAATGCAAAATAAAATTCAATGCAACACTATAAAATAAATGCATTGCAATGCAATAAAATAAAAATAAATGACATTAAAAATTAAAGAAAAAAATAAAGAAAAGAAAATAGAAAAGAACAAAAGAAAAAAAGAAAAGAAAATAAATAAAAAAGAAAAGAAAATAAACAAAGAATTCAAAAGAAAAAAGAAAAAAAGAAAAGCAAAAAATTAAAATAAAATAAATAATAAAACAAAATAAATTAACATACAAGAAAGAAAGATATTTAAAAAAAAAAGAAAAAAAGAAATAAAAAAATAACAATTTAAATAAAAAATAATAAAAGAAAATTTAATTTAATTTAATTTAATGTAAATTTAATGTAAAAAAATAATAATTTAAAGAAAAAAAGAAAAAAGTCAAATCAAATCAAATAAATAATAATAAAATAATAAAATAAAATACAATAAAATAAACAAAGAAATTAAAATAAAGAAAAAAGAAGAAAAAAGAAAAAAAAAGAAAAGAAATATTAATAAATAAATAAATAAATTATAGAAAAAAATAATTAAATATTTCTTTTATTAAAATAAAATAAAATAAAATAAAATAAAATAAAATAAAATAAAATCCAGTATAATAAAGTCCAGACTGAATTACTTCCACTAGTAGAAAGCAAACAGTGATTAAATAAGATTTCTTTCCTTGAATTTTGAAGGGTGAAATATGAGCGAGACATGTAATGCATTACAGTTTGTTCAACATACAATTTCGTCACTGTGTAATAAAGTTTTACTAATTAAATGTTAATAATAATAATAATAATAATAATAATAATAATAATAATAACATAATATCACTACTTTTACTAATTCTAATAGTAAAATTAATAATAATTTATATGCTGCCTTTAAAGCTTAAATCTCAAAGTGCGTCACACAAGAAAATACAGGTAAAATAATGTATAAATGTATATAAATGTAAAGCATAAGTAATGTAAAGTAAAAACAATTTTATATAGCAATGAAAGTAAAACATCCAAAATAGATAAAACATTCAATATTCATAATAATAAAAATACATACCTCACAATATAGCGAGTGTAAAGTAATGCGTTTAACATTAGTATTTTTAAAAATATTATAATATTAATAAAATAAATTTTAAAAATATATATATTGAAGATCATATTTAAAATAGTCTCGCATTTACTGTCTGGCAACAAAATATAAATACAGGCAATAAGGGAAACGTGTGTGCACAGTAAGGTGCTTATTGTCTCAGTGTGTGTCATAATGTTGTCCTGCTCACCCTGGAGAGCTCAGACTCCGAGACGGAGCGCTGCGGTGGAGATCTCCTCTGGAATCCAGGACTCTGGTCATGAAAAGCCGATCCGTCGTCATCCAGTCCAGGATCCACACACACCTCCTCCAGGTGTGACGGCACGTCCTCGGAGCACACCTGGTGGTCGATGCCGTTCTGGCTCAGATTACAGTGAACAGCTGTGGAGGTCAAAGGAGATTCATTACAAAATTCATCAACACAGAATGTACCCCAACAATTTATTATCATCTAAATATGCTGATGTCGATGCGTCTTGTACATTTTGTAGATTTTTAAAGAAACTGCTCCCTGTTTATTTTCTGAATGTGGAGTATCAAGAAGATTTTGGCTTGAGTTATGTTTTTAAGTTTCCAAACTTGACACACACTTTTGTCCTCGGAGACGTTATTTTTTATTCTTTGTTTGTATTATTATCGTTAAGTTTTTATCATAAGAATTCATTCATTCATTTTCTTTTCAGCTTAGTCTCTTTAATAATCAGGGATCGCCACAGCGGAATGAACCATCAACTTATCCAGCACATGTTTTACACAGCGGATGCCCTTCTAGCTGCAACCCATCCATACACACTTATTCACACACATACACTACAGACAATTTAGCTTATTCAATTCCCCTATAAACCAGAGCACCTGGACGAAACCCACGCCAACACAGGGAGAACATGCAAACTCCACACAGAAACGCACATATTTTCTCTGTATCCTCTTTATGCTGTCTTTACACTTAAGAGAAATAATTGTCATATTTCTGTCATTGAACAAGTTTGACAATAAAAAAAATGTGTTTCCCAGTACTGGGTTGCAGCTGGAAACGCATCCGCTGCGTAAAACGTGCTGGATGAGTTGGCAGGTCATTCTGCAGTGGCAACCCCAGACTAATAAAGGGACTAAGCCGAAAAGAAAATGAATGAATGAATAAATGAACAAATGAATAAATAAAAACGCAAAGAGTGACTACTGACCAATCATGACCACACGGGGGAGTTGTTGTATCTGAAATTGCCCCTAAATCAGGGGTGTCAAACTCAATTCCTGGAGGGCCGAAGCCCTGCACAGTTCAGTTCCAACCCTGCTCCAACACACTTACCTGTAGGTTTCAAACAAGCCTGAAGGACTCAATTAGTTTGATCAGGTGTGTTTAATTAGGGTTGGAACTAAACTGTGCAGAGCTGCGGCCCTTTTGGAACTGAGTTTGACACCTGTGCTCCAAACCCTCATTCACTACTCCTTACTAAGCATGGGTCATCCTCGGTATATCCAAATCTTGGATAAAAATATCACAGTTTCACGATATTGTGATTACTGCACTAAAAAAATAATTAAAATGTCAAGCTAATATATTTTTTTTTTTTCTAAATATAAATAAACATTTTCACAAATAAATGCATGCATGAGGGGATTTATATTCACAATATATATATATATATATACACAGTGTACACACATAAATATTGTCAAAAAAACTTATTTTGGATGCGATTAATCACAATTATTCCTTTTTGCCCAGCAATAGTTTAAGCCCATTTCAATTATAGACAAGATGCATGGTGTCAAGTTACAGCAAAAATCCTAAATTCCCCCAGACAGGTTAAAGTTTATTTTTAAAGTTATTGTTTTAATGTGCAAATTAAAAGGGCATTATAGTGGTGCAGTGGGGTAGCATGATCGCCTCACAGCAAGAAGATTGCTGGTTTGAGTCCCGGCTGGCTCAGTTGGCATTTCTGTGTGGAGTTTGCATGTTCTGCCTGTGTTGGCGTGGGTTTCCTCCGGGAGCTCTGGTGTTAACCCACAGTCCAAACACATGCACTATAGGGGAATTAATGAACTAAATTGACCGTAGTGTATGTGTATGTGAATGTAAGAGTGTCTGGGTGTTTCCCTGTGTTGGGTTGCAGCTGGAACCTGTGTTAACAAATGAACTCCATTTACATTTATGTACAGAAATATTTTGCTATACTGTCTTAAAGACCTTAATGATTTAAATAAGCAAACTATCAGAATTTCTCACATCTCGCAGATTTTATGCTGAATATAATTTCATGTGGCTAACACTTTTCACATCGTCCTCTAGATGGCAGCAAATGACCAAATCATAAACCTGCCAAAGCCCGACAGAGAACACAAGATTTCTACAGTAGGATTGAGATCAGATAATGTATGCCTTATGCACATCAGGACAAACATTTATGATTATGAACAATTATGATTATATAAATAATATAAATTAAACATCTTTAAATAACATTCTTGATATTTCTCAGAAAGAACCAAAGCTGTTTAACGCATATTTTATATTTTAGTTTTTATGGATTATTATTATTATTATTATTATTATTATTATTATTATTATTATTATTATTATTATTATTAAAAGACAATTTTATTTTTTTTAATAGGCAGTCTTGAAAGCTAAATCTTACTGGGCATATTTATATTTTTATAATAAACAACAAATAACAACAATTAGATAAAAATAATTATTAGATACTACTATTAGATAATAAAATACTTGTTGTTATTATTATTATTATTTTTATTGCTACACTGAATTTGTTGGATGGATTTTTTATTAATTTATATATATAAATAATAATAATAAATTTTATTAATAGTTATTAATAGTTAATCTTGAAAGCTGAAGCTTAGCAAAGGTTTTATTTTTCTAAATATTTAATAACAATAAGACACAGAACATTTTTTATCAATTTGTATGTATATAATATTAACGATCGTCATTGTCAATAATAATAATAATAATATTAACAATAGTAGTAATAATAATAAAAATAATAATAATAATAATAAAAAAAATAATAATAATAGTAATTATTATTATTATTATTATCATTATTATTATTATTATTTAATCATATAATAATAATATTAATAATAATAATAATAATAATAAAAATAATAATAATAATAATAATAATTATTATTATTATTATTATTATTATTATTATTTAATTATATTATTATTATTATTATTATTATTATTATTATTATTATTGTTATTATTTAATCATATTATTATTATTATTATTGTTATTATTATATTATTATATTATTATTATTATTATTATTATTATTATTATTATTATTAATATTATTATTATTATTATTGACAATGACGATCGTTAATAAAAAGATTAATCTTTCATAATACATTTTTATTATTTCATGTTTACAATAAATAATAAAAACAAAAACAACAACAACTAGAACAACAACAATAATTCTATCACTTAATCATAGAAAGATTAATCGTACAAAGAACAATATCATTTTCTTTATGTTTATAAGCACAAAATAAATAAACAAGAACAACAGCGATTAGTACAAATATTAATATTATTATAGTCACTCTTAGCCGAATCATGGCTCATATAAAGCTGTATCTGTCTGTCACTGTGATGAACTGCAGAGCGTTAAAGAGAGAAACACTTGAATAAATCCATCTGTCACATTTATCTGGAGTGAATTGAGGCCAAGCAGAAATTACACAAAGCTGAAGACTGAATTAAAAGCCCAAAATAAACCGAGCGCTTCCTCATGACGTGGAAACACGGGCGGATAATGACTAACTGCAGATCTCCAGCACAACAGTGAACTGACTGATTAAACACACAGAACAAAACTACAAACCATCACTGAAGCATCACATACGCACAGTATCAGAGACATTTTCCCCTGTTTCATAGACATTTATTTCCAGTATCACATACTTTTTTCTTAGTATTACATACTTTTTAAATTTCCAAAATCATATAGTTTCATCGCTTAGTAATGGTTTTGGCTTTGGCACTGACTAATCTAATGTTCGCTTACCGGCCACTTTATTAGGTACACACAGATATCTAATCAGCCAATCACATGGCAGCGACTCAATGCATTTAGGTATGTAGACATGGTCAAGACGATCTGCTGCAGTTCAAAGCGAGCTTCAGAATGGGGAAGAAAAGGGATTTAAGTGACTTTGTGGCATGGTTGTTGCTGCCAGACAGGCTGGTCTGAGTATTTCAGAAACTGCTGATCTACTGGGATTCTCACGCACAACCATCTCTTGGGTTTAAAGAGAATGGTCTGATTAGGAGGAAACATCCAGTGAGCGGCAGTTCTGTGGGCGCAAATGCCTTGTTGATGCCAGAGGTCAGAGGAGAATGGCCAGACTGGTTCTAGCTGATAGAAAGGCAACAGTAACTCAAATAAGCACTCGCTACAACCGAGCTCTGCAGAAAAGCATCTCTGTGAAGCCGACAAAGGCTATCATGTCAACATGGAGCAAAATCTCTGAGGAATATTTCCAGTAGCTTATTGAATCTACGCCACCAAGGATTAAGGCAGTTCTGAAGGCAAAAGAGAGTCCAAACATGTACTATTAAGGTGTACCTAATAAATTGGCCGGTGAGTGTATATACTGTACACAAGTACCTTAATGTATAGCATTGAAAGTATTCGTTTAGAAGAGATGTCTGTTTTGGTTGCATTCATTTCTGCTGGCCACTGTACATAACTGAGGATATGAAGCTTGGGGTTTACTGTGAGGGCAGTTCACTTTCTGGGTTGTTCACACACACTGACAGAGGCTGGAAGCACTAACCCAGAATATACAGTATTACACAACAGGAGAAACCAACCAACTACTGTGACCATCAAGAGCAGCTAAATACACTGCTGGAACTATCTTCAGAAATACAACAGTCAGAAATGTTTGGAGGAAAATAATAATAATAATAATAATAATAATAATAATAATAATAATAATAATAATAATAATAATAATAATAACAACATTAATAATAATATAAATAATAAAATCATAATAAAATAATAATAATAAAATAATAATAATAATAATAATAATAATGACGAAATAATATTAATAAAATAATATTAACAATAATAATAATAATAATACAATAATAATAATAATAATATAATATTAATAATAAAAATTATAAATAATAAAATAACAATAAAATAATAAATTATTATTATTATTATCAATATTATTATTATTATTATTATTATTATTATTATTATTATTATTATTATTAGTAGTAGTAGTAGTAGTATTAATAATAATAATAATAATAATAATAATAATAATAATAATAATAATAATAATAATAATATTTTATTTTTATTTTTATTATTATTATTATTATTATTATTATTATTATTATTATTAATATTAATATTAATAAAAATATGTAGAAACAATTACAAATAAATAAATTCATAAATAAAAAATTGTTGAATTAATAAAATGAAATTAATTAAATGATTTTATTTTAATAAATACAAATACAAAATAATTAATCCTTGAACACAAATTAAATATTTTTTAAAAATGTAAAAACTGCTTTAGTAAATATTAATAAAATGAATTAATGAATTAAAATATCATAATAACTTTAATAAAATATTATTAATTTATTCATTCATTTTCCTTCAGCTTAGTCCCTTATTTATCAAGGGTTGCCACAGTGGAATAAACCACAGACTATTCCAGCATATGTCTTACACAGCGGATGCCCTTCCAGCCGCAACCCAGTACTGGCAAACACCCTCACACTCTTACATTCACACACACATTCATTCACTACGGGCAGTTTAGTTAATCAATTCCCCTATATTGCATGTGTTTGGACTGTAGGGGAAACCGGACGCCAACATGCGGAGAACATGCAAACTCCACTTAAACCAGCAACCTTCGACAGTGTTAACCACTGAGCCACCGTGCCACTAATATAATACAATAATTTAATCTAATTCTTTAAGTGTAAGTAAATACTGAAAGCAACACTGAATTAATAGTGAAACATCTGTGTGTGTGTGTGTGTGTGTGTGTGTGTGTGTGTGTGTGTGTGTGTGTGTGTGTGTGTGTGTGTGTGTGTGTGTGTGTGCGTGTCTCTGTCTTCTGCGCATGTCCTACAGAAGAGCAGAAGAACGTCCTGATCTATATTTAGAGGCAGAAAAAGCATCGCATCTTCCTGAAGGCCCAACATCAGCCCTCTGAACACACAAATCAAGGCCAGGGCTCAGTCTCTCAGATGAATGAAATCTATAATTTATACATCCGCTGGAGCGTCTGGCCATCAGACAACCTGCTTTCAGTTGTGTGAGAAAGATGGAGAGCGAAGAAGAGGCGAAGAGAAAGCGAGCGAATGTGAGGGAAGAAGCCATGCGTGATCTGCATGCTAAGTTGCTTTTGTTTTAAGGCTGTTTTTCTCTGTTGTAGGAGCTCCGGCTTCAGAAACATATGCAACGCACACTGCAAAGAATATCTGTATTTTCTGCGTTTAATAGGAAATATTAATCCAACACCAAATATAAAAGCAGACACTAACCCGGTATAACATCATCACCAATGATTAAATCTCCGAAAGACTGACAAAAACATCGGTGAATTGTAGCTCTGACATGGACATGAGGCTTATAAATGACTGAAAAACAGCTGCGGGTGAAGTATATTAATCGCAAGTGCTCAGATTGTGATTACATCTCGTTTTTGTTCTGTTGATATGTCATTTTAAACATTCGCAGCTTGAAACAGAAGGAAATATGATTGCTATTAGTATACCTACTACACTCAAAAAAATCAACTAGGCATGTATTGGATTTACAAAATAAAAATTTGTCAGATTGAAAAGAACAAATCAAGTTTACGTATGTTAAATGATTAATTCATGTTATTTGAAACTGAATCAAGAAATAATCAAATGAATTTGATCAGAACATGTTGATTCAATGAGACTGAGACGCTTCAAATCGACAACTCTCACTCTGGAGAGTCACTTCGCGCATATCAGTAGGTGGCGGTAGTGCGTTTGGATGTCACCATACGAAAACAACAAGAAGTATCACCGCGTGTTTTCGGCACAGTTTGGGCATTGGTTTTCCCAAGAGCTTTAATGTTATGCATGTTATGTTGTTGGCTATATGTTTCCTATACATTTTATACTTTTACATTTTGAATAGGAGTACCAAAGTGAAGAAAGCTGTTTAAACTCAATTGGTAAAAAAAATGATGTTAACGTCCTACAGGTATTGCTTGGGGATCAGTTTTCTTAAGAGCGAAGGTTATTTTGTTGGCTAAATGTTTCTTATACATTTTATATTACATATTACAATTTTGGATATTATATAACATTTTGTATCAGAATATTAAAGAAGAAATTTGTTTAAATGTGATTGGTGCCTGCTAAAGGCTATAATAAAAGAAATATATACATGTATAACATGTTTTCTGTCCTTTTTGTGTTAAATTACTTAATTTTAAATCTTGCTTCATAGTATTGCCATTTAAAAAATGTAATTTCGAAACAACAGGGCGAGGCAGTGGCGCAGTGGGTAGCTCGTTCGCCTCACAGCAAGAAGGTCGCTGGTTCGAACCTCGGCTCAGTTGGCGTAAACTTATGCTGAAATAGTTGGTGGTTTAAGGGTGAGGTAGTGGCGCAGTAGGTAGTGCTGTCGCCTCACAGCAAGAAGGTTGCTGGGTCGCTGGTTCGAACCTCGGCTCAGTTGGCGTTTCTGTGTGGAGTTTGTATGTTCTCCATGCCTTCGTGTGGGTTTCCTCCGGGTGCTCCGGTTTCCCCCACAGTCCAAAGACATGTGGTACAGGTGAATTGGGTAAGGTAAGCTAAATTGTCTGTAGTGTATGAGTGTGTGTGTGAATGTGTGTGTGGATGTTTCCCAGATGGGTTGCGGCTGGAAGGGCATCCGCTGCGTAAAAAACTTGCTGGATAAGTTGGCGGTTCATTCCGCTGTGGCGACCCCGGATTAATAAAGGGACTAAGCCGACAAGAAAATGAATGAATGATATTAAACAACAATATTGAACAAGAAATTTACTAGCTAATTTAACAAGACATAATTTTGTTAAAGTAAAGCTTTAGTGTTACATTGAGTAAATTAGAATCATTCTAATTAGAATAACACAATACAAGCATTTTGAGTCAATTAGTTTCAAAGAAGTTAGACTGACATATTGAAACCATGTTTTATCTACAAATGTGCTGTGTGTTCATACAACATGTTCAAAGCAGTTCAGGTTTACTTGATTGGATTAGATGCATAAAGGGTGCCACGATTAAATCATGTTCATTCAACAATTTTTTTTGAGTGTATGGTGAAGGCGGAGCAGTGCTCATAATATAGAGAGAGAGAAAAAAAATAAGAAAGACCACTGGGAAACATAACCTGCTTTGTATTTTTGTAGGAAACACAGTTTAGATCTGTTAAGGGTGAGAGGTGTTTGAGTTATTGCCATCTGAAAAACACAATATATTAAAATGAATAAAAACAGAGTTAGCACGCATGATGAATATCCTCAGCAATCTCAGCAACAGCATCTCAGTAAACTGTAGCGGAGCGATTGGTTCTGCTGTTATATCAGTGGTTCTCTCAGTAATGTTGTTCAGCAGATGTCATCATGGTTTAGATTTATTTGATGAGCCGTTACGCAACGCCACGGGCTGCTGTTCACATCCACAGCTTGTTGAGCTTATCATCCGGTGGAATTAAAGCGGTATTCACACAAACATTACAGCTATTATAGAGCACTCGGGACTAAAGGATTTGGTCACTTTTGTGGAACCATCAGCATTACTATAGAAGTACATGACAAATGTTCACTTTCAGATGAATCAAGATGAATTCAATAAATCAGCTATTTTGATTGAATCATTTGAGTCATTGATTCAATGATCCATTCATGGCAGATTAGTTGATAACCCTCATTTACTAATCCCTACATGAAAGCAAGTGAGCAAATGTGGATATCTAACAAATATTAATTCAATGAATCAGCTGTTTTAAATGAATCATATGAGCCAAGGATTCAACGATCCATTCATAAAGACATTAGCTGCGTTTACTAAAGACATAAGCCTTGTTTACTATCCCCTACATGATAGTGAGTGAGCGAATTTGGACATCTAATCAAGTTCAAGTTCAATGAACCATCTATTTCAAATGAACAATATGAGTCAATGATTCATCCGTAAGCAGCTCTGTTTGAAAGCTTCAATAACTATTCCCTACATGAAAGCAAATGAGCAAATATAGATGTCTGATCAAGATGAATTCAATAAATCAGCTATTTTGAATGAACAATCTGAGTCAATGATTCGATCATTCATTTGTAAAGACAGTAATTCCGTTTCAAAGTCTCATTTACTATTCCCTACATGAAACAAAGGTGAGTGAATTGAAACATTTAATCAAGATACAGTCAACGAGTCATCTATGTTGATTGAATCATTTGAGTAAACGATTCGATGATCCTCGTTTACTATCCCCTACATGACAGTGAGTGAGCGAATTTGGACATCTAATCAAGTTCAAGTTCAAAGAATCAGCTATTTCAAATGAACAATATGACTCAATGATTCATCTGTAATGACAGCAGCTCTGATCGAAAGCTTTATTTACTATTCCCTACATAAAAGTGGGCAAATATAGATGTCTGATCAAGATAAAATCAATGGATAAGCTATTTTGAATGAACAATCTGAGCAAATGTGAATAATGAATGAAGATAAATTCAATGAATGAACTATTTTAAATGAATCATTTGAGTCAATGATTCAATTATCCATTCATTAAGACAGTAGCTGTGTTTGACAGACTTGTTTACTATCCCCTACATGACAGTGTGTGAGCAAATTTAAACACCTGGTCAAATTCCAGTTCAATGAATCAGCTTTTCAAAATTAATCATTTGAATCAAGAATGATTCATCCGTAAAGACAGCAGCTCTGATCGAAAGCTTTATTTACTATTTCCTACATAAAAGTGAGCAAATATAGATGTCTGATCAAGATAAATTCAATGGATAAGCTATTTTGAATGAACAATTTAGCAAATGTGAATAATGAATCAAGATAAACTCAATGAATGAACTATTTTAAATGAATCATTTGATTCAATGATTCAACTATCCATTCATTAAGACAGTAGATGTGTTTGAAAGCCTTGTTTACTATCCCCTACATGACAGTGAGTGAGCGAATTTAAACACCTGGTCAAATTCCAGTTCAATGAATCAGCTTTTCAAAATGAATCATTTGAGTCAAGAATGATTCATCCATAAAGACAGCAGCTCTGTTCGAAAGCTTTACTATTCCCTACTCTAAAGTAAGTGAGCAAATGTGGACTTCTAATTAAGATAACTTCACTTGATAAATTTGGACACTTAATCAAGTTGAAGTTCAATGAATCAGCTTTTTAGATATGAAACATTTGAGCCAATGATTCAACAATCCATTGATAAAGACAGTAGCTGTGTTCGGAAGCTTTGTTTACTATTTCCAACCTTAAAAAGTAAGTGAGCGAATTTGGACACCTAATCAAATTCAATGAATCATTATAGGTATCGAATGAATCATTTGAATTAAATGACTCTCTAAATAAGATTCACTTGTTTATCAACCCACAACAGGCCACAAATAAAACAAACAAATCCTTCAAACACCAAACTTGGGTCTCGAAGAGTTAAAATTCAAAGTGATTAAATATGACTGACTCAACTTGTGAAACTTCATCCGCCAGACAGATCTTTAGTATGCAGGTCTGCGCTGTTGAAATCGGAGCAGAAAGTTCAATACTGCTTGCTCAGAAAACTCTGAAGAGCAGCTTTCAGATCAGCGGGGTCTACTTCTCAGTGGACTCCTTGTTACACGCTCGCTAAAGCCCTAATTGAGCGCTTTGAAGACCCACAGAGAAAGAGTGAAAAAGAGAGAGCTAATTGTCCCATATGAGAGCCAAGAAGCGTCCAATCTTGGCCCCCTTCCTCAATTTTAAGCCATCGTCCAAGATAAAGGGATTGTGCTCTGTAAAGTAGGTCACCTTAATTCTGGAATTGGATACGGACATCAGACCCTGTCCTGACAGACAAAGCATAGGTCTACTGAATTCAATACATCGGCAAATCCAATCGGGATCCAAGGGCATTGCTGGTGAGCTGGGTTCAAGACTAAAATACTTAAGTAGTTTATAGTAAATGCCAGTGTTTTTGATCCATACTATAGTGAAGTATTTTACACGGTATACATTATAGTTGTGTATGAATTCTCTTCCATCATTGTGGACATCTAATCAAGATAAAATCAATGAATCAGCTATTTCGATTGAATCATTTGAGTCAATGATTCACTGATCCGTTTATGCAGTTGGCAGATTAGTTTGACACCCTGATTTACTATTCCCTATAAGAGAATAAATTAGAAATTGTGGAAATCTAATCACTATTAATTAAATGAATCAGCTATTTTGAACGAATCATTTGAGTCAATGATTTACTGATTCGTTTAGATGGCAGATTAGTTTGACACCCTGATTTACTATTCCCTATAAGAGAATAAATTAGAAATTGTGGAAATCTAATCACTATTAATTAAATGAATCAGCTATTTTGAACGAATCATTTGAGTCAATGATTTACTGATTCGTTTAGATGGCAGATTAGTTTGAAACCCTGATTTACTATTCCCTATTCACCTTATTCTCAGCTGACGAGCGGGCGCTGCCATATGAATCTTTTTGTCTCGCGACTTCCGGTCACATTCACTTCCATTCATTTTTTGACGTTAACAACTGCTCGTTACGCTGCTTGATGTTGCAATTTAATATTTTCTTATTATATTATGCTACTTGGTCTGTGTAGTCATGCAAACATTTGTTTGTTGAGCAAGTAGTTTGGCCATTTTCTGCCGTTTATTATTCCTAGTCATTTCTCCCATAGGCGACTGAATCAGAAGTTCTAAGACAATCGCTAAAACAGGCGCACTTCCGCATTTTAGAATAAGGTCAATAGGATAATGATTGAGCAATAGTGGACATGTAATCAAGATGAATTCAATGAATCAGCTAATTTCGGCGAATCATGATCTGATGAGAATCATGGCCTGATTCACTATTCCTTATAAGAGAATAATTGAGCAACTGTGGATATCTACTCAAGATTAATCAAATGAATCAGCTATTTTGAATGAATCATTTGAGTCAACGATTCAACGATCCGTTCACACAGATGGCAGATTAGTTTGAGAGCCTGATTTACTATTCCCTATAAGAGAATAAATTAGAAATTGTGGATATCTAGTCATGATAAAATCAATGAATCAGCTATTTTGAACGAATCATTTAAGTCAATGATTCACTGATCCATTTATGCAGTTGGCAGATTAGTTTGAGAGGCTGATTTACTATTCCTTATAAGAGAATGATTGAACAACTGCGGATATCTAATCAAGGAAAATTTAATGAATCAGCTATTTTGAATGAATCATTTGAGTCAATGATTTAATGATCCATTCATACAGATGGCAGATTAGTTTGACACCCTGATTTACTATTCCCTATAAGAGAATGATTGAGCAATTGCGAATATCTAATCAAGATTAATTCAATGAATCAGCTATTTTGAATGAATCATTTGAGTCAATGATTCACTGATTCGTTCATAGATATGGCAGATTAGTTTGAAACCCTGATGTACTATTCCCTAAAACAGAATGATTGAGCAATAGTGGACATGTAATCAAGATAAATTCAATGAATCAGCTATTTTGAATGAATCATTTGAGTCAATGATTCACTGATTCGTTCATAGATATGGCAGATTAGTTTGAAACCCTGATGTACTATTCCCTAAAACAGAATGATTGAGCAAAAGTGGACATGTAATCAAGATAAATTCAATGAATCAGCTATTTTGAATGAATCATTTGAGTCAATGAGACATTTATTCATTCATAAATAGCGTAGCTGTGTTGAGCAGGGGCCTCATGTACGAAGACTTGCGTGGAAATCTTACTAAAACATTGCGTACGCACAAAGCTGTAAATGTGCGTACGCAGAAAAAAATTCAGATGTATGAAACACTGCGTACGCCGAATCTCACGCATATTCTTTTGTACATCCGAATGAACGTGAAACTGAGCGCAACATGCACGAGCGCAAAACCCCTCCCTGCCTCCTCCCCCGTATGAATATGCTAATGACTATGCTAATGGAAAAACCCAACGAAAAAGCAACGGCAAAATCAAACAAAAAGAGAAACTTTGAACAGAATGTGAATTGGAGTTGCTGCTTTCGGAGGTAGACCGGAGAAAAGCGGTGTTATTTGCAAGTTTGTTCTCCGGAATTAACAACAAAAGAAAAAAATAGAGTGGGAGAGTTTAGCTGGTACGGTTAACACAGTTGGGTCTGAACATCGCACTAAGTGCATTTAAAAAAGAAATAGTGTGGTTTATATCTGTAAAATGTTGCAGTACCCATAGCAGTCTCAGTGGCGCATCTCATAAGAAGCATGTGATCATGTACTGACACGTTCTAGCATAAACTCGGTTCGAATCCAGCGTCTGATAAACTCTTTTTTCCCCGCTACATATCAGATTTTGCCCACTATTTATCACGAGAAAGACAAGTAGGAATCATCAATAAGTTTGTGCATCATATTTTATTTGCACATTTATTGAATGGAAATGTTTCTGATTCACGCATGCAAATTCATCTTTAGATAGTGTCTTTATAGCAATGTGCGTGCAGTAGATTGCTCAGATTACATTGGGAAAACAGGCGACCGCTGCAAATTGTGCTTTAATGTTTAGCTGGTCAACTGTATGGTATGGAAATCTTACATACCTACTATATGAACCCGTCTCATACAGCTGCCATTGCAAGGCTCAGACACTTAGTAGAGAGGAATTTAACACAACTGCCTCTAGGAGTCGCCAATGGAAATAAAACAGACACGCACAAAAAATGTGCGTACGCCTGCCAGAAAGCTGCCGTGAACCTGCGCACATTCCCACGTTCAGTTCATTGTTAGTAAATCCAAACGTGAGCGATTCTGAGCGTGAAACTTGGCGTACGCAAAGTTTTTGTGCGTACGCAGCGTTGATACATGAGGCCCCAGGTGACTTGAATATCTCTATTTGGAAAGAATCGATCATTTTAGATTGATTGGGATGATTCTGTTGTGGGAGTGTCTCTGCATAAAACCTTATAAACAATCTTCAAAAACATTAAAATACTCAAGTAATTTATATTAAATGCCAGTGTTATCGAACTATACCATAAGTGAAGTGTTTTATACTGTATGCATTCTAGTTGAGCAAATGATTCAATGATCCATTTATACAGATGGACGATTGGTTTCATTATAAAAAAATTTAAGTCAGTGCAACAAAAATAAATGCTTTTGCTCCATTTGATTCAAAGCCAACTCCAAAACACAAAAATCGACTCTAAATATATAAAGGTAGTGACCCACTTTAAATATAGACACATCTTGACACTAAAAATATCCTCAGTGTTGACCTACTAATAATGTGCTTAGCAGACAAAACACTACACAGTCCAGCTCTTATAAATAGCAAGTGTTGCAGGTTAATATGAATGCAAAGTACTGAGACGGATATAAATATTTGATCAGGAGCAAGAATTCTGAAAGCATTTCGAGACCCTATTTTAAAAGATTCGTGACTTGTTAGAGAAACAAGGGGATTCGTGCTTTGCGACTGTGCACTTTTTACTTTTTAAAACTTATTCAAGATCCACAAAGGAGAAGCTGTCATCCTACGCCGTTTTATTTTTGTTCCTCGTGTCATTCAAGAGAATCTGCTCGCTGTAATCATTTATGCAGTCCTAGGTTTGCTAATTTGATATGTAGTCTCAGCAAAAGTAACCAAGGAAAGCAAAAACTGATACTTGGTAGTTCCTGCTATTAGTGAAATTACCAGCAACACATTCCTCATCGAAGCCACTCTTCTCTAGTTTAATTATTTATGATCTATTATGCAAAATCTATTTTTTAAGGGGTTGTGCAGCAATACTGTGTGAATATAACCAGCCTCTAATGGTAAACAAAAATTAATTGTATTTGTTCTAATTAGACATGGCTCAAATCAGTCTGCAGAAACACTCTGATTGACATTCTCTCTTTGTACGTGGTGTCAGAGGAGGAAAGCCCCGCCCACTAGTGCCCATCTCTCCCTCATTCGCATAAACAGCAGCCTTGAGTGATGTCTGTAATTCATCAGAGGTCGCCACAGCGGAATGAACCGCCAACTATTCCAGCATGTGTTTTAGGCAGCGGATGCCATTCCAGCCGCAACCCAGTACTGAGAAACACCCATACACACTCATTCACACACACAACTCATACACTATGGACAATTTAGTTAATCAATACCCCTATATGGCGCATGTGTTTGGACTGTCGGGGAAACCGGAGCACCCAGAGGAAACCCACGCCAACATGGGGAGAACATGCAAACTCCACACAGAAACACCAACTTGCTCAGCTAGGAGTCGAACCAGAGATTTTGCTGTGAGTCAACAGTGCAAAGCAATGTAATATTAAAAACACAACTGGTAAAATATAATATACTGTCATTATAGCAAATCACTTGGAAAATATATAAAAAATAATGAACTTTTTTTTTTATACAGAAGGGGTGATAATTTTACCTTCAACTAATATATATGTAACTGAGGCCAGCTAGTGTGTGCTGTGCAGGTAAACCTCACTCCACTGACCACTAAAGGTGCTCTAGCGACAGACGCTAGAGGCCATGGTCTTTTGACTCCTTGGTAGAGCAACCAACTCCCATGCGGAAGGTCGCTGGTTCGATACCAGCTCGGAGCGGGTTGGGTGGCGTAGGACCGGCTGGGTTACATTGGTGCCGTGACCCGGATGGGAGTGAGGTTTAGGGGGGGTGAGTGTAACGGAGGCCAGCTAGTGTGTGCTGTGCAGGTAAACCTCACTCCTCTGACCTCTAAAGGTACTCTAGAGGCTAGAGGCCATGATCTTTAGCCTCCTTGGTAGAGCACCCGACTCCCATGTGGAAGGTCACCGGTTCGATACCAGCTCGGAGCGGGTTGGGTGGCGTAGTACCAGCGGGGTTACATATATATCATGATATGTGATTGCCATATGTCATATCGCCCAACCTTACAGGCATGCATCCAATTAAAACCAGAGAACTGTTAAATCACAATGAAAAAAACAACCCTTACAGCCAAATCAGCATCTTCTACTGACAAAAGTCAGATAACAAGCTCAGTATCAGATCAATCTGTCCTTTACAAGCCAACGATTCACCAGAAGAGCTGATAACGTCAAAATCCTTCAATTACAGCACATTAATCAGGTAATGTCCCCCAAAAAAACGAAGCACGACAACAGCAGTCAGCTTTTCTAGCCTCAATGCAGATGAATATTAATCAGAGCTTAAATTAGACCAACTATCTTTATCCCTTCCCTCCAGCGTCGACTCTCTAAAGTAAAAATAGCTGTGAGGAGTGAATAAATAGTCATGCAAAGCAATCCATATTGATCCTCCAGAGGGTGAGACAGCATTTCCAGCTCAGTGTCCTGCTCACTTTAAAGAGCTTTACAATCAGATTTCAGTAGTTTATGTGTTTACTAACATGAACTAATAACAAACATACCCGTGTTGCATTTATTAGGTTGAACATTTACTAATGCATTAATTAAATCTACATTCATGCTTGCTAATATTACTTAATGCACTGTGAGTTAACATGAACTAACAACGAACGACTTTAAAACGTTATATCACATTAATATTTACATCATATTAACTAACTCTTAATAAATACTTAATGTATTGTTCATTGTTTGTCCATGTTAGTAAATATGCATGCACCATATATGTCTAGAAAAAAATACTGTGCATTTCTGAAGTGTCATACAGGTGAGTGGGTTTTACAAACCACCTGTAGAAATACTCTTCTCTCCATATGCACCACACACTTTACTTGACCTCCATCTCACAAGGACTAGGAAATACAACGTTTACCTGTGAATTTACCTCACAATCATGACGCACTTGTTTTCTTCATCCTTGAATACCTCTATTGCATAATATCCTGCACAACATTGTTCTGTCGTATGTAAAAGTACTTGTTTAGTTTGTCTTAGGTATGTATATGGCCAAGTATGTATTGTATACGTACAGTTAGTAGTCGATATAGTTAATACCACTCTGGTGTGTTACCAGAGTTATGTATAGGTTTAAAATGGCTCTTATGTCTGCGTTAACGTGAGACTCTTATCGCGCGAAAATAAAAATAATCGCCGTTAATCTATTCTCAAAGTTGTGTTGGGAGCTGGGTCTGTTCTATGCAAGCTAAGGTGACTTTAACCTTGATATTTTAGCGCGGATGTATACCTGACTGGTGAGCCGTCTGACAAGAAAGTGCCCTTCTGAATTAAATCAGCAGGATGCCCTTCTGGATCTTTCACTTACTTTGAAGACACTCCTGACTTACATGGACATCTGTAGTCTAGTTATTTGCCTTAATGGACAATAATATAATTAAGGGGTTTACGTGAAGTGCTTTCATGTAAGAGTTTCCAGTATTTTTGGGTGACTTTAACTGCAGTTCCACTCATGAACATTTCATTCATGCCCCGTGCCAAACTGGGGTTTTAGACGCAAATAAGGAGTAAGGACTGGTGAAAGGGGAGAGGCAGTGGCGCAGTAGGTAGTGCTGTCGCCTCACAGCAAGAAGGTCGCTGGTTCGAACCTCGGCTCAGTTGGTGTTTCTGTGTGGAGTTTGCATGTTCTCCCTGCCTTCACGTGGGTTTCTTCCGGGTGCTCCGGTTTCCTCAACAGTCCAAAGACATGCGGTACAGGTGAATTGGGTAGGCTAAATTGTCCGTAGTGTATGAGTGTGTGTGTGTGTGTGGATGTTTTCCAGAGATGGGTTGCAAGGGCCGCAATGGAAGGGCTGCGTAAAAACTTGCTGGATAAGTTGGCGGTTCATTCCGCTGTGGCGACCCCGGATTAATAAAGGGACTAAGCCGACAAGAAAATGAATGAATAAATGACTGGTGAAAGTGTTATGAAACGTAATGAGGCACGCCAACTGGAAAGAAAAAACGTCCGCATTTCACGATTTGTGCGTGTATGCGTGTGTCCTTTACTGATAGCCGCTTGTGTGGATCTTGTGGGAAAATATGGTGAAAAGTCCTACATGACGGTAATAGTTTGATTGGGTTTTTACTTCAATACCGCCACTAATATCTGCATACTCCACATGTCTTAATTCCATTTCTGTTTAGTTCAGTGATGACTTTAGTCGGATTAAGGTCATCAAAAATCGCCGTTTGGAGCTTATGTTGACCTATAGTTCAACATTCATGAATAAACAGCTAGTAAACACAAGTACATCTTATTGAACGTCATTTATTTTCATCTCCAATTATCAGAGTAGAACAGTTTCTCCAGCAGTTTGTGATGCATTTTGAAAACAGGAGATAAGCCCCTGGTCTAATGCGCCACCTGGCTTGAGAAACCCGCTCTCAAAAACGTATTATTTGGGTAGCACACATATTCTAAATGCTTTCGACACAATTCAAATGAGCCATTTTAATCTAGATTAATCTAGATTAATTACAAGATAACAGTGGGATTAATCTAGATTTTTAAAAAAAATCTATGCCCATTTATGTAGCTCTGTTGTCCTGCAAACATAACATTTTATTCCCATACATGTAGCAGAATGACAGTAAAGCTCAACTTGAACTTGTATATGTTTTTTTTTTCATGGTATTTAAAGGAAGACACATCGTCACCTTAGAATTATAAGGTTCTCTCTGCGTTCTGAATGATTTTGAGATATTGAGCTTCAAAGTTTTTGCAATCCATATAACAAACAATATGTGTGGAACAGTTGATGTTTTTTTTTTATTAAAAAGTCTTGAAATGTAAACAACTTACAGTATAAAAAAACACATCCCATAATGTAAATAAGATGTCATTTAATAAGAATATGTCAATAACTTAATTTTGACAAAAATGTTAGATAGAACCTTCTAATTCTTAGGTGACGACATGTCTAATATAATGCAAAGCGAGTCTTAGCAGTTTAACCAAGGAATGCATTGACTGAGAAACACTTTGCATTGCTCAGAAGTCAACTGCTCAGAGATCAGTCACAGAGGAATGCTTGAACTAAATGCTAAATGTGGGTCAAAAAAAAAGACAACAACAACAACAACATTAGAATGCATCTGACTTAAAAAAAAGTTAAATTAGTTAAAGTTCTATTAACAGTTTACAGGCGTCTTTCTCGAACTGGTTCACGTAAATGTGCTGCTGATACAATTTTTTATTATTAGGCTATTATCTAGGCGGCGACACAGTGGTGCAGTGGGTATCGCGGTCACCTCACAGCAAGGTCGCTGGTTCAAGCCCCGGTTGGGTCAGTTGGTGTTTCTGTGTGGAGTTTGCATGCTCTCCCTGTGTCTGCGTGGGTTTCCTCCGGGTGCTCCGGTTTCACCCTCAATCCAAACACATGTGCTGTAAGTGAGCTGGGTAAGCTAAGACGAGTCGCCACAGCGTGATGAACCGCCAACTATTCCAATATATGTTTTACGCAGCGGATGTCCTTCCAGCTGCAACCCAGTACTGGGAAACATCCATACACTCTCACATTCACACACACACACACACACACACTACGGCCAGTTTAGTTAATCAATTCCCCTATAGTGCACGTGCTTTGTGTCATGTGTCATGTGTAAACCCAACCAAACACAGAGAGTACATGCAAACTCCACACAGAAATGCCAACTGGTCCAGCCTGGCTCGAACCAGCAAACTTGTTGCTGTGAGGCCACAGTGCTAACCACTGAGCCACCGTGCCGCCCCAGTAAAATAACTATTAAAAGTAAAAGAAGTTTTTAAATATTGATAGTAGGAGATTTACTTATTGTCTTCATGGATCATGAGCTTTAGTTAAAGTTTTAATGATTTTTGGCTTTGAAGAAAAACCTTTTTGTATTTTTGGATGTTGTCATGCAACTACCCCTGCAATCAGGGTCATGTTTGATTTGCTATATACAGTAATAATCTACTATAATTACTATATTATATTTTGATATTATTTAGAACATCATCTACTTGAATTAAATGGATCAACCTTTGTGCAATAATCCAAATTTCAGATTTCTTCCACACTGACTTTAATACTGTTAATACATTTTTTCATAGACCTAAACAGCTGTGAACGAACACCTACATGCAATAGTTTTTACAGAAGAAAACATGTTATGTTTCTAGATTGAGCATTCTGGAGACATTCCTCTTTAAACACCGTTAGAATCAGCTGTGTGCAAACTAGTGACCTACATTTGGTTTTCAGACACAGAAATATATTTTTAACAATCTGGAAATAAAGCCACATCGACATCCCCATAGTTCTGAAACAGAACCATAAAATGCATTGAGTGAATATTGTGTGAGATTCAAGTGCGTTTGCCGATCCCTCAGGAATCATAACAACTGCAGGAACTGCCATCAAAACAGACACGCCTGTACCAAACCCCTCCCCCAGAGAATTATCAGTCTATAGCAATCAATGATTGGCTACCTTACTAGGAGGCGGGGTTTCATGCACCATATTGACCATTACACTCTTCCCAATTCAAAACAATACAAGCGACATGTCTTATGCATCCTATAGTCCTCTATACATACAGTATTATATTCTTTACATGGTTTCTATCATCTTCTATGCATAATGTACTAAACCCCCTACAATGTAATCCAAATCAATGTAAAATTATCAATTGTTTCAAAGTAGATTTATTTAGGTCATGTTTTGTCAAATTATAATAATATTGCAATGCGTGAATCTAAATATCGCAACGTCAGTTTTTAATCCAATGTCTTGCAGCCCTACTCATATAGAGTCAGCCCAAAAGCTGAAAAATCTTCTTGAAATATAGCTTGTCCATGCTTTTGATCAAAGATGAGAGTCTCTTCAGAAGTGTAGTCTGAAACATGCAATCTCTCCACAGTTTCTTCAGCGCTGCGCACAAATATTAGCAGCGTGTTGCAGCACATCAGTCTTTCCGCAGCGGCTGGGAGTCTCTTAATGTTTTGATCTCCAGTCAGTTTCAGGCGTTTGAGAATGCTAATGTCTCTGAAAATCCCCTGCGTCTGTGAGCGCTCCATCACAAGGACATTACAGTGCATTTCTATCAGAAAATGGTGCACAATCGAAAAATAGATTTCATGGGTACTGATTATTAATATAGGTCAAATTTGAGAAGGGGATCAAGCATCAAAGCAATAAGGGTCACTTTACAATAAGGTTGTCTTTATTTTATTTTCGGCTTTGTCCCTTTATAAATCAGGGGTCGCCACAGTGGAATGAACCACCGACTTATCCAGCACATGTCTTACATATTGGATGCCCTTCCAGCTGCAACCCAGTACTGGAAAACACCCATACACTTTTGCATTCACACTCATACACTACAGCCCGTTTAGTTGATCAATTCCCCTATAGCGCATGTGTTTAGACTGTGGGGGAAACCGGAGCACCCGGAGGAAACCCACACCAACATGGGGAGAACATGCAAACTCCACATGGAAATGCCAACTGAGCCAGCCGAGGCTTGAACCAACAACCTTCATCTTATATTTGACCCATAACCCAAACATTTGATCAATTTCTACTGATTAATGTTGGTATCATGCATGCCATCACATATACAGAACTCTACAGTGTGTTATAATGTGTAGACGTCACTGTAGAATCAGAAAAGCGTCCACTAAAGATGAAGAGTTCAGCAGAGCGTAAACTGAGCAGGCATCCAGCCGGCTAATACTGCTCTGTCTTGTTCATTCAGGCTCAGTTTCAGCTTATATGTCACGTCCCTGATGACCAATCATGAAGAAGAATGCAGAGTTTTAAAAAGCCAAAGCGTTTACACAAGAACACCCGCAGCCTGATTTGAGATCCACACTGATGATACTGCATGAGCACTTTGGACAATCATACTATAAAAGTGATCATCTAAAGCAGGGGTGTCAAACTCAATTCCTGGAGGGCCGAAGCCCTGCACAGGTTAAGTTCCAACCCTGCTCCAACACACATAACTCTAGAGTTATTCATTCATTCATTCATTCATTCATTTTCTTGTCGGCTTAGTCCCTTTATTAATCCGGGGTCGCCACAGCGGAATGAACCGCCAACTTATCCAGCAAGTTTTTACGCAGCGGATGCCCTTCCAGCCGCAACCCATCTCTGGGAAACATCCACACACACATTCACACACACACTCATACACTGCGGACAATTTAGCCTACCCAATTCACCAGTACTGCATGTCTTTGGACTGTGGGGGAAACCGGAGGAAACCCACGCGAACGCAGGGAGAACATGGTCTGATGTAAAGGTGCAGGTGAAGAGGAGAACAGCGGCGCGCCGTCAAAGTGTGGACCAACCAGGAGGGGGAACAGTGGATGCAGAACTAACACCCTTTGAGGAGAGAGTTGCCTCAATTGTGGGCGACACTTTCCTGTCTGGAGTAGTGTCCGTGTCTGTGGCAGACACAGAGGTATTAGAGGAACACTTTGTTGGGGCGGTATAGCAGCACCTCACCGCTCTTATCAAGGCAGCGCCACCGGCATTTTAGCTGACAAATAATTTTAGGTCAGTGCAGCTGATGTTTGCAAAAGTTGAGTGAATAAGAAAAAGCCAAAGGAAATAAGGATTTTTGTTGTTGTTGTTGTTGTTGTACTGACTTAAAGAGCTCTTATTACAGGTTTTTTTTAAATGATCTTCATGCAGTGTGTAACACAGCTCTGAGTGAATGAACACATCCAGCTGAGGGTTAAATCTGAAAGTGCAGCATGTTTAAAACTGTTGATTCTTTAGCAATATTTGACTCAGAGTCGAATAAACGAATTGAGTTGGGTTCAGATCTTTTGATTGATCGCATCAGAGATTCGGCTGAGGGAAATAGACGGTTAACCAGTTAAACTCTGCTGCTATTTTTGGATTTCCACCCTGATTTTGCCTACCCAAATTTAAAAGCTTCCCAAATCCACATGCAGAGGTGTAAATGCAAATATTTGGTGTAATTTTAAAGAAATCCTTTGAATTTTCTTGAAGCACTATTGAAAGTGTTTAAAATATCTGTATATGTTGTCTGTGTTATAATAAAAATTTTTTTTTATAAACTCAAATTTAAAAGTGTATCTTTTAGGTTCTGTGTGGTCTAGCGTGCTGTAATTAATGTTGGTGGTTCCTGCACATGTCCCTAACTGCATCAGAACGGCAGAGTCACTCTCTGTTTTCAAGAAACGACTAGAAACTCAACTATTTAGTCTCCACTTCCCTTCCTTATCTGCAATTGCCTCTCTGGCTATACCACTAACTGTACTCAAAAAAACCCCAAAAAACTAATGCTTTCCTTCTTAGACTTTACATACCTGAAACTTGCCTATACTTGACTCTTTAAAAACTTTTTCCATTAAACTTTGCAGACCTTTTTCAATCACAAAAAGCAACATTAAACATCATATGAAGGATAATCTGGATAAACACATAATAGGCCCTTTTTAAAGATTTTAAAGTAGATTTTAAAGTATTACTACTTGCATATGAATCACTAAATGGCCTAGGAGCTCAATACATTACAGATATGCTCACTGATTACAAACGGATCACTCAGATCTTTAGGATCATATAAACTAGAAACTTCAAGAGTTCAGTCAGAGCAGGGTGAATCAGATTTCAGCTACTAACAGCGCCCCCTGCTGCTGGAATCAGCTCCAGAAATGATCAGATGTGCTCCAACATTGGGCGCATTCAAATCAAGACTGAACACACATCTGTTTAGCTGTGCCTATACTGATTGAGCACTGTGCTACATCCGACAGATCACAATATTGTGTGTTTCTTTTCTTTTTCATTCTTTTATAACCTGTTTTGACACATTTTCACCTGTTTTTAATCATTTTTATTTTCTTATATTTGTCTTCTTTATTCTTGTTTATGTAAAGCACTTTGATTTGCCACTGTGCATGAAATGTGCTATATAAATAAACTTGCGTTGCCTTTTTATTAAGTGTAGCTACACTGAGTTTGGAGAGCACCTACTGTATTTCTGCGGGAACAAACCAGCAATCTGACACTATATATTTTACGATTAAGGAGCTCCACTGAACCATCTTCACTCCCTAAAGCTCCATTATGTGTAGCGATGTATATGTTTGTTTGTTTTTTATGTACAGGCCCTTAATGTAAAAGTTCTCTATTCTCTTGACTGCTGAGATAGGACATCTTCAAAATGCTGACTATACAAAAGTTCTGAAAGTGTAACTCTAGCTTTTGGCCAACACAAGTGCAAACCACAGTATCTGGTGCAGAGTGAGCCTCAATGCAAAACTCAATCAGCAAAACGATGCTTAAAGGGAACCTATCACGCAAAAAACACTTTTATAAGGGGTTTAAATACAGTTGTGTGCCAGCAGTGTGTGAATATAACCAGCTGCTAAAAAATTTATTAATTCTACTTTTTTTAATCACTTGATAAAAACAGTCTGCAGAAACACTTTGATTGACATCCTCCTTTTTGTACGTGTCATCATTGGGGGAAAGCCCCGCCCACTAGTGACCATCTCTCCCTTATTAGCATAGGACGTTAGTCTTGTTTTTGAATCTGCCACTATGCTGACACATAGGCATCTGTAGCTCCGCCCTCTTTAGAAAAAGAGCACAATCTCATTTGAATTTAAAGCGACAGTCACCAAAACGCCAAAATTAGTTGTCTTTACCTCGTAAAGATGTAAAGACAACCAACTTATATTCAAGTAGATATTTGTTAAACTAATTTCCATGACTTTTCCAAAACATTGGGGGTTTTTTTGTTTTCCCAAAACTTTTCCAGACCTGAAAAATGCCAAATCAAATATCCATGACTTGTCCTGGTTTTCCAAGACCGTGTATAAAACAAACTTAAAATATTAAATAGAGAAAACAAAAGACTAGTATAGGCTAAATAATTGAGATTTACTTAATATGATGAAAGCAAAGTTCCTTGTGCAAAATAATAATAATAATAACAACAATAATAATAATAATAACAATAACAAAAATAATAATAACAATAATAATAATAATAATAATAACAGTAATAATAATACTACCACTAATAATAATAATAATAATAACAATAATAATAATGATGTGAATAATAATAATAATAATAACAATAATAATAATAATGATGTGAATAATAATAATAACAATATTAAAAATTATAATAATATTAATAATAATAATAACAACAATAATAATAATAATAATAATAATAATAACAATAACAACAACAATAATAACATTAATAATAATAATAATAATAATAATAATGATGATAATAATAATAATAATAACAACAATAATAATAATGGATGATAATAATAATAATAACAATAAAAAATTATAATAATATTAATAATAATAATGACAACAATAATAAAAAAATAATAATAATAATAACAACAACAACAATAATAATAATAATGATGATAATAATAATAATAATAATAATAATAATAATAATAATAATTATTATTATAATAATTAACAACTTTGTCTAATTAATGTAACTAAATCAGGTATGTGTATTTTTTTAGTTAAAATAATTAAGATAATAAACTGTAAGCATACTTAATTTATTTAGAAGTGTTAGATTAAACATAAAGTAATTTTTATATATGACAGTGAAGTTAATTAGCTACTTGAAATAGTGAAATACCTGAATTTTCTTATTCTCACAGAGACTTAATCACGTAAATCTTGAGAGTTATTTTGTTTCAGTGTCGCTCTGTCTGAACACAACTGAATATTTAACGACACTAAATGCAGATCTTAAGTGATGTTAAGTCATCATTGCTTTATTCCTGACCTCACCAATCAGACTTAATCAGCCGCTCCAATGTTTACAATCGATTACGCGTCAATCAATACAAGTTTGGACAAACGACGGATCATTAAAGCCGATAAACATACCTCGCATTGGGTTTTGGATCCAGAGGATTCCTCCGATGAGGTGTGGAGACTGTCCTAACATCATGATACCCAAAACACAAACACCTGTCTGACAGAAGCGCCTTATGGAAGCTGATTGCCGTTATTATTATTGATAACAATAACACGCGCGCGCCCGTCCGCTGCTCCTCAATGGAGCGCGCATCGCATCTCAGAAAAACCTCGCAAAAAACACTGCTCTACACAATAAAATGCTTTATAATGAAGCTTAACACGCCGTGTTGTGCTCCTCTCAGTGCTTCAGATGATGTGAATCAGTGGGTGGACGTGCAGATGCTGAATGATGCAGATCGCCAATCTTTATATTGCATGAATGGGCTGATTTGCCGTCGTAAAGCCCATCTCCATGTTATAAGTATCCAGCGAAGAAGCAGGAGCAAAATCTGCGGCTGATCGGCAGCCAATCATAACCTCAACCTGGCTGTGCATGCATGGGGAAGTGCATGCGTGTGTGTTTATTTGTTTGTTGTCTTTTGAAACACACAAACATGCCCTTAAAGAGTGTTAAAGTCTTACCTTCTACTGCCATTGCTGACGATCCAGGAGTCCGTGCATTATGGGAAGGTAAAGCTGTTGTTGGTTGTCTGAACACCTCAGTCTCTTGCTTATTATTAACACTTGCATTCAAGCTCTTGTCAAGCCGACTGGGCTGGTAAAGCGTGAATTGGGCTCTCGGGGAATTGTGGGTGTTGTAGTTCCACTTTGAAAGTTGTCACAGGAGCTGAAAGCATGCTGTTGGACCTGTTTTAAACTATACTCAGATTTCAGAGGTAAAGTTGCTGTGTGTGCGTGTGCGTGTGCGTGTGTGTGTGCTTGGATGTAATAATGGATATAATAATAATGCGAATTATACTTGTTATTACTCACAAATTTACTATTAAAACAAATCAAATATGCTCTCTAAGTAAATAAATAGTTATGAATCACTAATTATTATACAACAATGTTAATATAAATATACCGCAATTCAAAAAAATACTGCAATGAATATGAATATACAAGAATATAATTTAAAGATATGATTTATAAAGATGCTAATTAAATACATTTTTGTTGGGTTAATTGCTTTAAATTAAATTTAAATGACTCAACAGTTGGGTTTGTGCATATTTGACCCAGTGCTGGGTTAATAATACAATCCAGGTTTTTGATCCAGCACATACGCTGGAAATATGCTGGAATACGCTGGAAAAGTTGGCAGTTCATTGCACTGTGGAGACCCTGGATTGATAAAAGGACTAAGCTGATTTGCACTATAGTGTTTTAGAGTGTAGAATACACATAAACTAAGCAACTCAGGCTCATTCTGATTACGTACCCCTACATACATTTCTGGAGAGCTCTAATACGTCCCAGGAGGTATGTTTTTTTTTTTTTTTGCAGTTTTTGTTTTCGTGAATCCACCGTAGGCCACTGTGTACGCTATTTTAGATCTCAAATTTCTCTCGCGAATGCCATTAACATTTTACATGGATATCTGTAGTCGAATTATTTGCCAAATTACTAAATGGTGGACTTTAACTGCAGTTTGGCTCTTACATTCAGGAAATTCATTCAAGTCCCTCGTGACAAACGAGATATTTGATTCGAGAAACTGCTCTCTCCCATGATACTGCATGCGGAATGAGAGAAAAAAAAACCTCAGCATTTCCCGGAAGCTTAGATGCACACGGCAGGTAGCGTCAGAAAGCCGCGAGTGTTATTCCGGTTACAAAATGCGGTGAAAATCCTACACGAGGTTAAAGTTTGGTTGTGGTGCTAACATGTTTACACTCGGTGTAATAGTTTGTTCGATACGAACAAACTGAATAAACAGAGCACTGGTCGCTCACTTACCAAATCTGTAGAGACAGGACAATCACCAGCAACTAGAGCCGCGTCTTTATTAAGAGGAGACTACAAGCGAATCCAGATCTCAGCGTTTGCAGATGAGAACAGCTCTCAGGTAAACAATGTTCCTCCTTAGACACGTAAGTTATTGTTGTGGAGCGTCGCGTACACTGTTAATCCACACGTGACTCCAGCTGAGCTCTCACAGAGAGAAAATGAAAACAAAACTTCACTGCAGCAAACTATAAAAGCAACACTTCACGCTTGTTTTGCCAACACAACGTGGCTTCTCTGTCGTCTAAACACTGTGACAGTAATGAATATTAATGAAGTTGCACAGTAGAGCGCGCTGATTGGTTTGAACCAAGCTTTACTCATGCATTAATGCAGCACACTTGGAGACATAAACACCTGCTGCTCTACGTAAATCCAGCAGAGGCTGTTGTCAACTGACTGACCAATCACCAATCACCCTGTTATATTTTTGTTTATTTAATTTTTTGCCTTTTGTTTTTGTCTTACACACTTTCTCAAATTGTTCTTCACCAGACTTGAACCCTGCCATCAAGGTCAACTCCTCTCTGCGTGTCAAATCCTCTGATGTACGCAGCGAGCCATTGGAAAAATTGGTAATAGCGGGAAAGCCGTCCATACGGAGGTAGGTGGTCAGCTGGTTTGTGCGAAAAGGAACAGCATCATACCTTGAACGCCTTGTAGCATTCATTTTAAAGACTAAATGCACCCAAACGTTCCTCTGGCTACATAGTTTGTGATCTCCAGAAATGTTTATCGGGCAACATTTTCAGAATGAACCTGTGCAAACCAAGAGTTTGGTACAGTATTTAAAAGTAAAAAGTTGGAATAAAGTCCACTTCAATGCTCACTTTACTTGCTGTTTATTTGTAACTGTTTGTTAAATTTATTAGAAATTCCTAGCCTCTTAATTTTATTGAATTAAGTCTGAAACTTATACTTAAAGTAATGCATTGGTTGGTTTATTTTTAACACAGATTATTCATATGCTGTGAGGCATTACTAAAGTGTGCATGTTTTGAAAACTTCTGTCTGTTGTGACACGAAACTAGAGTCAATCAAATTAAATGTATTAATCTTTTACCCACATGCAAATGAATTATAAAGTCTGAACACAATCACGCTAAATGATTTCATTCATTCATTCATTCATTTTCTTGTCGGCTTAGTCCCTTTATTAATCCGGGGTCGCCACAGCAGAATGAACTGCCAACTTATCCAGCACGTTTTTACGCAGCGGATGCCCTTCCATAATAATAACATGCATTTGGTGTACAAATGGTGAAATAAAATCAGCAGTACCATATTTAATAGATATTTAAACATTTAATGTATGTGAGTGCCGATTGGGCCAAATGCTTAACATTTATTATTATTAGTATTATCGTCATCATCATACTCACATCTTGGAAGAGATAAAAGCTGCCTGCATGTAAAAAAGATGCATAAAAAATAAACAAATAAAATAAAAAAACTGACAGGCCCACATTTAAAAAACAGCTCATATTTCCGACAGTTCCAGGTAGAGTTTTACACCACATTTTTATCTCATGATGCAGCCCTTCCTGTAATGACTTTTGATCCGCATTCCTGTAGATTACAGTCGGCTCTTGTCTTTCTGGTTTCCAGACAAAAGTCTGAACCAAATGATGGAATGCTTGGCATTACTTATCAGCTTGCTCACTTTGCTGTAACAAATTACTGTTCACAAAAGCAAAAACTCATTACAAATGAGCCTAGCAGTTCATACTGTAACATTGCTGCATGTGTTGTTGTGAATGTTACATATTTTAAAAGATAAAATAGTTTTGTTTTATATGATCATCCTGGAAAGACTAATGTTTTGTATCTTCTTGAAAGTGGACAACTTCCAAATGTCCTCAAAACCTTGAAAGACAATATCTGTGAATGAGTATGTGGGATTATGTATGCACTCTAAAAAATATGGGGTTATTTTTTCTACCCAAATCTTGGGTTGAGGCATTTGGGTAAGTTTTAGGGGTTATTTTCAGAGTCTTGGGTAGTTTCAACCCAATTCTTTGGGTCAAATCAACTCACAGCAGGGGCTGACTGGGATACCACATATTGTGATACTAATTTGTTTAAATACAATGAAAATAGTTTAATATAAACACAGATTCCTTGCGTTTTCAGATGATTAAAATGAGATTCATGCTCATAGCAGCCCTTAGTCAGAACTTTCTGAATTAAATAATTTCTTACTACCTTTTGTACACCTGTAAGCAAAGCTGCACATCCCCCACCGTACCTCAGTGATGCCTTGAAATTGCTTGGTCATCTTTTTGCAGGCATTTTTGGATTAAATTAACCTATTATTTAAGTAAAAATAACCAATTTGTCACAATTACCAGCGATCATATCCCATAAGATTGCTGGTTTGCACTAACAATAACCATGGACTACAAATCCGCCATTTATGGACTACATTTTCATACATGCACTCGGGTCACACTCACACATGCTTCCTCATCTAAACTGATTACATTCACACCACCTGAGGATTGTCAGAGACTGATTGCACACACTATTTAAGCCACACACTCACCCATTCAGTTTGCCGAGTCTTGTTAGCTGTATAGATGACATTACAAAGCGTTATTCCAGTCTAGTTTTCCTGTGTTTTCGACCTAGCTTTGTATTCTTGTTCTCCCTGCCTGCCGCCTGCCTTTTTGACCTCTTGCTTGTTACCGGTTACGATTCTTTACTACCTACACCAGGGGTCAGCAACCCGCGGCTCTAGAGCCGCATGCGGCTCTTTAGCGCTGCTCTTGTGGCTCCCTGGAGCTTTTTCAAAAATGTTTGAAAATGCAAAAAGATGGGGGAGGTTAATATATTTTTTTGTTTTAATATGATTTCTATAGGAGGACAAACATTTTAACATTTTCAAATGCTGTCAAAGTGTGTAGAATTAATATTTAATTTCAACATTTCTGTCAATGAAGATTTGCGTCATAGCCTACGACACACGTTTCTATCAGCAGGGTGGGATGCTAGGCAGGTGGCTGTTGTAAACAAACCAGGAGATAATAAAGCATGGAAAACCGTTCAAAGATGGTATGACATATTAGAACACCTATTTGCAAACTTTAAAAACAAACCCAAGATAATACAAAAAAATAAAGATATACCTTTCTCCACTAAGACAGTGAAGGAAAGGGCTATTAAAATGGTAGGTAACATCACCGATCAGCAAACCAAGGACATTAATTCAGTGCCAGCATACTCAATTGCCTGTGATGTGACCGATATTCAACGCGTTTTTTTGCAGGTATGTGAACTCTGATGGGCCGCAAGAAGAAATGATCAAATTAATAACACTAAAAGACAAGAGGCTGTGCTGAAGTGTTTTAATGACAACAAAATAAACACCAACCACCTGATTTCAGTGGCTATTTAATCATTAAAGCTCATTATGTATTTGTAGCCAATTTAGTCATTTTTATAGTAGGCTAATATAGCTACTATAGATACATACAGCATGTGTTTCCTTCATTATAAGGCTTATATAAGGCTTTACATTTTTTGTGGCTCCAGACATATTTGTTTTTTGTTTTCTTGGTCCAATTTGGCTCTTTCAACATTTTGGGTTGCCGACCCCTGACCTACACATATCTGTTTATACCTGTTGACCTTTGCTTGCCTGACGATGATTAAACCTGCATTTTTGGATCTTACCTTCAGTTGTCTATGTCACTCCTCGAGGTTACACAATTATTGGGTAGAAAGCCCTAATTTATAGGGTTAAAAATAATAACCCAATTACTTGGGTTAATTTAACCCCTGATGTGTTCGGTCCCATATTTACCCAGCAGTAGGGTTAAAAACAACCCACTTTGGGTAGTTTTTAACCCTGTGTTTTTAGAGTGTAGACTATACTACTTAAAAAAACACAAACACTGTCTGTTTTGCTCAAATATTTGCTTTTTCTTAAAAGTACAAAATGTACTAAATTCAGAAATCCAGTTTCATAATACCTGCTAATGCATGGCAAAGGGAAAACGCTGGTGTTGGTGCACTGCTCCCTCTTCTGGATAACTTACAGTATTACACACTGTGTGTCACTTACTGTACAGTACAAATAATAATGAACTCCCAAAGCTGCCCTGTTTAGCTTTACTGTACAGTGCAATAGTTAGAAACAACAACCAAAATCTGAATCATTTAAACAGTTTCTTATTTAAGTACTTACTACGTGTTCACACGAATGCATTAAACATGCCATCTCATGCAATGTGTGCACACACAACAACACACACACACTTATTACATGGCCCAACCCCAAAACCCAACCCAAAATTTTAATATCAAAAGACCCTAATAAAGCATATTTTTAAGCGTTTTGAATTACAAGGACACACCGACCTAAAAGAGTACAACAAAGTCTGATCCATTTCATTATACAACTTTGTGTCCCTGCAAACCACATGTACCTGCACACACACACACACACATGAGCTGAGAGAGCTCAGAAAACTCTGTCTGTAAACTTGCAAGCTGTACAGTACTGTACAATTTCGGCTTAGTCTCTTTATTAATCTGAGGTCGCCACAGCGGAATGAACCGCCAACTTATCCAGCATGTTTTACGCAGAGGATGCCCTTCCAGCTGCAACCCATCACTGGGAAACACCCATACATGCCCATTCACACACATACACTATTGACAATTTAGCTTACCCAATTCACCTATAGTGCATGCTTTTGGACCTGTGAGGGAAACCGGAGCACCCGGAGGAAACCCACGCTAACATGGGGAGAACATGCAAACTCCTCACAGGAATGCCAACTGACCCAGCCGGGGCTTGAACCAGCGACCTTCTTGCTGTGAGGTAACAGAGCTACCCACTGTGCCACCGTGACACCCTATGTATCAATTTAAGTTGCACATTTCCGAGGGGGTGCATTTTATGGCAGGGGTTCGTTTCTCAGCATAACAACGGGTTATTGAAAATGAAAAGTCCTTCTGTATTTACCCAATAGCAACATTTGTTCCTATGCATGAAGAATGAGGAATGAAGACTATATTAGCAAAGTAATAATGACATCATCATCTTGACCCTGCCACAGCATTTCCCCTTCAAAAGCCACTTTTCCATGCTTCCGGGCTCTCATTAATATTCCCACGACTTTATCGGAGATCCGCACGTATCTGTCGAACAGCTCTCCAAATGTCACTCTGGTGTATCCGTCTGGATCGGGGTCCGCCATGGTCCTGATGACGAAACACATATCGTCTATCTCACGGTGGATGTGTTTTTCTGCACGTTTGGCCCTTTCTGCAGTTTTACTGCCCTCTTTCGGTCTCCCGTATCCCTCCTCGCCCTTGTGCAGACGTGTCGACATTGAATATTCATAGTCAAAATCCTCACTGAAGGGGTTCAGCTTCTGATTGATGGTGTGCTCTGATGCCCAGTTTTGCCAGCGGCTTTTTAAGTTGCCCACAGTGCTGTATTTCTTGGACAAGTTGTTTATTTTGTTGGCATCCTCGATGTCCTTTTTGCCCCTGAAAAATATTTAGAATTTGAGTGTAAAAGTTGAACAACACTTGCTAAAGGGCTACTATGCAGTGCATTGAAAAAATGAGAACAATTCAAATCACTTCAACTTGTTATACCTAAACAAATGATTATAATCACTTTAATCTAATAAATGTAGCACCTTTAATGCATATTTCCTTATAAGGAAATATTTAAAAAGTGAAAACTTAAAAATTAAACGACCTCAACCTATCATACGTAATAATATTAATAGTAATAATATTATTAATAATAATAATAATAATAATAATAATAATAATAATAATAATAATAATAATAATAATAATAATAATAATGCAAATTTCCCCATAAGGAAATCTGTAAAAAGTGAAAAAAATTAAAATTAAAAAATTCCCTCAATTTATTATAAATTTAAAAAATAACATTAGTTATTAAATAATAATAACAATAACTATAAATGATCATACTTTTTTGTTTTATAATGCATATTTCCATAAATGGAAATCTCGTATATAAAAACAACAATTTTTGCTATATTTGTTATATAAAGTATGGCATATATTTTTTATACAGTATGTGAAATCCAAACATGAACTTGTTTGTCATATCTGTAATTTACACATAGTTGTTATATATCAGATTTCTATATGGAAACTAAGGCGCTTTACATAAGGAAACAAACAAGTATATACAAAACACACAACAATCTAAGATAAAAAAAAAAACTAAAATCAAAACAGTCAAGAAACAAGTGTAATGTAATTATGTAATAGTCACTTAACTCTTTTAGCTGTAGTAATTTTAAGTCATTTCAAAATTGATCCCCTTTCTTTTCTCTTCTCATTTAAGCATGCATTAGAGCCAAATGTGTTTCCATTATTTTGTGCATTTTTCCTTATTGAATAAAAACAAAAAACATATGCACATCTTGGAGTTTCCATCAAGCATTTTTTTGTGCAATATTCCAAAATGCACATAAAAATTGGTGGATGGAAACATAGTTAGTGTTATTAACAAGCCACAACATGGTATTTAATAGTATTTTTAAATCCCCCTTGATTTCACCTACAGTAAAAGTCAGAACTATTCGCCCTCCTGTGATTTTTTTTTTTTTCTTGTTCAAATATTTCCCAAACGATGTTGAACAGATTCAGGAATTTTTCACAGTATTTCCTATAATATTTTTTTCTTCTGGAGAAAGTCTGATGTGTTTTATTTCGGCTAGAATGAAAGCAGTTTTTAATTTTATTAAACTATTTTAAGGTCAATATTATTAGCCCCTTTAAGCAGTATTAATTTTGGATTGTCTCCAGAAAAAAAACAGTTCTACAATGACTTGCCTAATTAACCTAGTTAAGCCTTTAAATGTAACTTTAAGCTGTATAGAAGTGTCTTGAAGAATATCTAGTCCAATATCATGTGCTGTCATCATGGCAAAGATAAAAGAAATCAGTTATTAGAGATGAGTTATTAACACTATGTGCAGAAATGTGTTGAACAAAACCTGCTCTCCTTTAAACATGAATTGGGGGAAACAAATACAGGGGGGCTAATAATTCAGGAGGGCTAATAGTTCTGACTTCAACTGTATGTATGTCTGTAGGAGTCCAGAGCTTACCCAGGAACAGAGGACCTCTTGATTGCGACTGCAGACTCTGTATGTTCATTGCTCCTGTTGTTCTCGGACTCCTCCCGATTGGTTCCTGTATCCTCATTATCCCCATGATCCTGCTTTTTCTCCTTTTCCATTTCCTTCCAGCCCCGCGTCAGCTCCGAAACCATATTAGAGCATTTCCGGCGGCGTGTTGGAGACCCTTTCTTACTCAACATATTGTCCAGTTCATCCGTCTCCGGGTCCTTACAGATACGTTTAGTCAAAAAGTCAATTCCTGCACTCCTTTCCTGAACGTCCCTCGTCACAGTTTTTACAACAGGTGTGGTTTTGATGCGCGACTCTCCGGCGGGCTCCCCGTTATCCTTATTCTCACTTGTAGTGGTTTGGAGGGCTTTTTGAGAGAGTTTAATCTTTGCTGCTTCTTTTTTATCATCTTTGGGATCTCCTGCGTAACATGGTGCCCATCCGCTGGGCTCGCTGGACTGTTTATCTTCATTTTCGCTCACCCATTGCTGCCAGCTCCGCGTTAAGCTGCACACCATGCTTATAGTACGCAGCTTTTTAATGTTCTTGTTCGCTGAAGGCTTCCTTGCTGACATTGTTTACCTCCAGTTAGGACTGAGCAATATACCCTTTGTGCATCGATATCACAGTGTGTGTATCTGCAATAGTCACATTGCAAGATTAGATTATTTATTAAAGATTAAAAGATATTATTAAATATAGATTTTTAATTATTTATCCCCTTGAAGGGGACAGGAGGGAAAATAAGTATTGAACAGGTCACCATTTTTCTCAGAAAACATATTTCTAAAGGTGCTGTTGACCTGAAATGTTCGCCACATGTTGACAGCAACCAAATAAATCCACATATGCAAAGAAAACAAATCTAAGTTTACAAATGAAGTCCTTTATAATAATATTAAATGATACATAGAAAAAAAGTATTGAACACATGAAGAAAGGAAGGTGCAGTTTGGCAGTGAAAGCCCAGACAGCAGCTGAAATCTCTCAGCAACCCTATACCCTTCCTCAGCTGCTTCAGTCCAACATCTGCATTAGCATGTTGATGGAGAGAAAACCAGGGTGGACATTTCAGCAAGACAATAATCCAAAACAAAGCTAAGGAGACTCTCAGATGCATTCAGAGAAAGAAAATCAAGCTGTGGAATGGCCCAGCCAATCACCTTACTCGCATCCAATAAAAAATAAAGCTTGGATTTTAAAGACGAGACCCACAGAAGCATCAAGATTTTGACACTGTTGAACAACTCTCACCTGAGCAATGCATGAGACTTCATTCTCCATATGAGAGGCGTCTTTACGCTGCCATCACCAAGAAAAACCTTTTATTAAAAGTATTAAATATGTTTCAGTAGTTCAGTGCTTTCTCCTTACATTTACATTTAGTCATTTAGCAGACGCTTTTATCCAAAGCGACTTACAAATGAGGACAAGGAAGCAATTTACACAACTATAAGAACAACAATGAATAAGTGCTGTAGGCAAGTTTCAGGTCTGTAAAGTCTAAGAAGGGAAGTATTAGTAGTATTAGTATTTTTTTTTGGGGTACAGTTAGTGTGATATTCAGAGAGGCAATTGCAGATTAGGAAGTGAAGTGGAGACTAAATAGTTGAGTTTTTAGTCGTTTCTTGAAGACAGCGAGTGACTCTGCTGTTCTGATGCAGTTAGGGAGTACATTCCACCAACTGGGCAGATTGAGCGTGAGCGTTCGCGAAAGTGATTTCTTCCCTCTTTGGGATGGAACCACGAGGCGACGTTCATTCACAGAACGCAAGTTTCTGGAGGGCACATAGATCAGCAGAAGTGAGAGCAGATAAGAAGGAGCAAGGCCAGAAGTCACTTTGTAGGCAAACATCAGAGCTTTGAATTTGATGCGAGCAGCAACTGGCAGCCAGTGCAAACGGACTAGCAGCGGAGTGACATGTGCTCGTTTAGGTTCATTGAAGACCACTCGTGCTGCTGCGTTCTGGAGCAGTTGAAGAGGCTTGATAGAGTTAGCTGGAAGCCCAGCTAGTAGAGAGTTGCAGTAATCCAGTTTGGAGAGAACAAGAGCTTGAACAAGGAGTTGAGCTGCATGTTCAGATAAGAAGGGTCGGATCTTTCTGATGTTATAGAATGTGAATCTGCACGATCGAGCAGTTCTAGAAATGTGGTCAGAGAAGTTTAGTTGGTCATCAATCGCTACTCCAATCGCTACTGCCCCATCCATCTGGATTGAAAAGTTATGGTGTAACTCCTTCTGTCATTCCATTGTTAATACACTGTTTTATTTGTATGTTTGTATTGTTTGGGTTTTTACCAAAATCTGCTTCAATTCCATGTTAGCAGCTCATTTAGAGATATTATTCCCAAGAAAATACATGATGTGTTCAATACTTATTATTCCCGCTCTACATACTATTTTACATTTGGTTGTTCATATCCTACTTGAATACTGTTAGACTCCCCAGAAAACAAGCACTGTTTTTTATTTATTTTTGCTTGCGATTTATTATAATGTATGTAGATGCACTAAATAAAAAAGTCACTTGATCATCCCAGTCGATCGAAATGAATGAAGTCTTTCCAAATAGAACTATTCAAATCATCTGGTGAAGTTTACATTTAGTCATTTAGCAGACGCTTTTATCCAAACCGACTTACAAATGAGGACAAGGAAGCAATTTACACAACTAAGAGCAACAATGAATAAGTGCTATAGGCAAGTTTCAGGTCTGTAAAGTCTAAGAAGGAAAGTATTAGTAGTATTAGTCTTTATTTTTTTTGGGTACAGTTAGTGTGATATTCAGAGAAGCAATTGCAGATTAGGAAGTGAAGTTATATTCATATCGCTATATATATATATCACAGCCAAGACAAAATATCCTCCAGTTAGGGTTTAACAATATATCAATTGAGTATTGATATTGCAATGTGTGTATCTGCAATAGTCACATTGCAGGATTAGATTATTTATTAATGATTAAAAGATATTATTATATATATTTAAAAAAAAAAACATGATGATGACCATGCTGTTTTACATCTGATTGAAATTCTCCCTTGAAGACTGTTGGACTCCCCAGAAAATCATTGCACTGAAAGCAAGCATTGTTTATTATAATTTTTTTATTGCAATTTATTATAATATATGTAGATCCACTTTCTAGAAAAGGACTTGATCATGCTGAATAATCTAAATAAATTAAATCTTTCCAAATAAAGCTATTTAAATCATCTGGTGAAATGATATTCATATCGCAATGTACGTCGCAGTAAGACAAAATATCCTCCAGCTTACCTCCAGTTAGGGCTAAACAATATACTGTATCATTTGGCAATCGATACGGCAATGTGTGTATCTGCAATATAGTCGCAGGATTAGATTATTCATTAATGACTAAAAAGTATTATTAAATATAGATTTTTTTGGTTAATTCTGCAATCATGAGCATGCCACTTTACATTTGATTGTTTAAATTATGTACTTGATAACTCCCTTGAAGACTGTTAGACTCCACAGAAAATCACAGCACTGTAAACAATTATTTAGTTTTGCTTGTAATTTATTATAATATCTGCAGATCCACTGCACAAAAAGAGCTATTTAAATGATCTGCTAAAATTATATTCATATCGCAATATATATACATATATATATCGATATATATCGCAGTAAAACAAAATATGGCAATGTCAGATTTTTCCAATTTTATGCAACCCTACCTCCAATGATTTCCTTCCTCATTCGAATCCTCTGCTTGGCTTTTAAAGTGCCCCTTGTTGTGATTCCTGTAGTAAATTCTAGACTATGAGCTCTCCCTTAGACACCAGTGCTTTTGAATTGGGTACACCAACCCTAAATGGCACTGGAAAGTATGCCTGGCATTTCCACCGATCATCTTTCCTTGACACTTGTAGGATTGGTGGGGAATCGTGTTTCATCATAGACGACGGCCATCGCCGGGGTAAACAGGGTAAAGATGTCAGCAAGTGCTAAGCTTTTCCTAGGCGGCACAAATGTGTGGACAGCTACATAGGGCGTCTTATCTGGAAAGGTGCATTAAACTGATTTTGTCTCTTTAATGAAATCAATTAGGAGTGTTGTAAACTGCATTGGTGTGCACTGGTTCCCTTAACAGTGCATGAATAAACTGACTGAGTAAACTCAATGCCAAAATTAGAGGGAAAACGTACTGAAAGGTAGGGACGTAACAATTTACTCAACTCACGATTCAATACGATTCACAATACTGATCTCACACATTACAATTTTTAAACCTATGCTGTTGTTTTGTTTTTTTTTAAACAAAATTACATGAGACTTATAAGCACCTCAGGTATTTTAGAAAACATTGTACAATTCTGAATGTGCACATCTTTATATGCACCAGACACTTTCTTTACAACACTCCATGTTTCAAGAGTTCACACTTAGCTGATGATTGATTATAAAGCGTGTTTGGCATGCTGTTCCGGGGGAGAGCCCTGAGCTCATAACATGCTTGAGCCCGGGGCTCCCTCCGGTTTTCAAGGCGAGAGGGGAGTTTGAGCTCAGGTAGATCTTGAGAACTCCCCTGCTGTACACAGCAAAAATGCTTTTATGACTTAGATTTTTTTTGTCTTGTTTCTAGTCCAAATATCTAAAAGTTCTTAAAACAGCAAAGTTCTTAAAAAGTTCTTTCTAGACAAGCAAAGCATATTTTCTTGTTTTAGAAATAATATGCCAAAATGAAGTGAGTTTTTCGTTAAATCAAGCTAAATGATCTGCCAATGGGGTAAGCAAAATAATCTTATCACAAATCGAAAAACAAGATTATTTGTTGAGAAAAGGGGGGGGGGGGGAGGAGGAGGTGATGTCAATAAATTGGAAAAATACAATCAGTGCACAAACTTAGAAGCGACTGAAAGTAAGTTATGAGGGGTTGCCATTTATCGTAAAAAGATGTGTAATCGGCAGAGCGAGAGCATCTGATCTTAAATTCTTGGCATAGTTCAATTAGTAACAAGTACAATAAATAATACATTTGAAATAATACACAATCATTGTTTTGAATGAAGAAATCTCAAAGAGAAGCTCTGTCCAAAACAGAAGTAGACCATCTTTAGTAAGGGAAAAGGTGACACCTGAAGGAGACTGAATAGTTTTTGCTGACGTACACAGCAGATAGTCTTTCACTGCATCTGGCAGCAAGTGAAGACATGAAAGATTCGACAAAAATATAGTACAGCTGAACTGCAAACTCTTTATATACCACTGAAATGTGTTGACATGCAGAAGATTGTGTTTGTGCATGTTTTTAAATTCAGTGTATTTGACTATAAGGTGCTTTAGATGCATGACATCCATGTTTTATCTGTTTGTTTTCTGATATCATTGAGAGGCATTATTAATAGTAGGAAGGCAGCTGCTGTCTGTCAGTCACATGTGCAGAACTGTGATAGTGTGCATGAGTGGAAGACGCTCATTGAAAACTCAAACGTCAACTATGAATATATATATATATATATATATATATATATATATATATATATATATATATATATATATATATATATATATATATATATATATATATATATATATATATATATATACAGTATTTTAAAAAATTTTGAAACTTTATAAACAATTAATAACTATACATTAACCTATTAGAAAAACATTATACAGCAAACAAAAAGCCCAAAAGTCCTCGACAACACCAAATAATTTCAAAATTTAATAGATCTTCCATGTTTTTCTTAATTTTATTAATCATTGATCAAAGTAATTAATAAGACTTTGACATTTGCCTTTTTTAACCATGAGAGAGAGACATTTAATTTAATGTTCATTTAATTTAAAAAAAATACTAGGTGGCACGGTGGCTCAGTGGTTTGCACTGTGGCCTTAGAGCAAGAATGCTGCTGGTTCGAGTCCCGGCTAAGTCGGTTGGCCTTTCTGTGTGGACTTTGCAAGTTCTCCACATGTTGATGTGTGCTTCCTCCAGGTGCTCCGCTTTCCCCCACAGTCAAACAATGGAAGTGGAAGGGCATCCACTGCGTAATGCTGGAATAGTTGGCGGTTCATTCCACTGTAGCGAACTCTGAAATAGAGACTAAGCCAAAAGAAAATGAATGAATGAATGAATGAATGAATGAATGAATGAATGAATGAATGAATGAATGAATGAAAAAAATTACTTTATTCTAAACTGGCTTCAAAATGTGTACACAATTCACATAATAAGAAATGGTTAGCCTAAATTCATGTGTCTAATTTCTTGTTTATATTATAATTATTATGTTTTATCAATTTTTTCCTCTGGTATTTATTTTTCATTTACTGTATATTTTATCAGGTGGTTCATTTCGCTGTCGAGAACCCTGGTAAATCTCTGACTAAGACGAAGGAAAATTAATGAATGAATGTATTTTTATTATTAATTTGATTATGTTACTGTACGGCGGTTCATTCCGCTGTGGTGGCCTCTGAAATAAGGATTAAGCCGAAGGCAAAATGGATGAATGCTACAGTTGAAGTCAAAATTATTCGCCCCCCTGTTTATTTTTCTCCCCAATTTCTGTTTAACGGAGAGCAGATTTTTTTCAGCACATTTCTAATCATAATAGTTTTAATAACTCATCTCTAATAACTGATTTATTTTATCTTTGTCATGATGACAGCACATAATATTAGACTAGATATTCTTCAAGACACTTCTATACAGCTTAAAGTGACATTGAAAGGCTTAACTAGGTTAATTAAGGTAACTAGGCAGGTTAGGATAATTAGGAAAGTTATTGTATAATGATGGTTTTTTCTGTAGACTATCGAAAAAATATATAGCTTAAAGGGGTTAATAATATTGACCTTAAAATTGTGTTTAAAAAAATAAAAACTGCTTTTATTCAAGCCGAAATAAAACAAATAAGTCTTTCCCCATAAGAACAAATATTATCAGACATACTGTGAAAATTTTCTTGCTCTGTTAAACATCATTTGGAAAACATTTAAAAAAGAAAAAAAAAATCAAAGGGGGGCGAAAAATTCTGACTTCAACTGTATTACATATTTTATAAATATCTAATATGCTTTGGCAAACTGGACAAAATGTCATGCCAATAAAGCAACTTGAACTTGAAAGAGAGAGAAAGTACCATGCAAAATACATTTAGCAATTATATCGTGTATTTAAGCTAACAATTAAAATCAAGGTAATATCAAACACTGTAATCAATGCAAATGAAAAAGTAGAAGAAATGTGAGATCCTCATATTAAAAACTATTAAACATAAACTAGATAAATCTCAGCTTTAATCAATAACATGCATGTGAATCTACTGTACAGAGAGAATAAAAATGACGCATGCTTAATATAAAAATAGCATGTTGGTGTTTGAGAGGTGCGAGTGCGCTGAGTCTCCAGCAGAGGGGGCCACTGCAATAGAATTAGACTTTGAAAGGCTAAGAACTCTAAATTATGCTTTTAACCAAGCTTTTATTTAACATTTTGACAATACATACTATATATAATTAAAATATAATATAATATAATATAATATAATATAATATAATATAATATAATATAATATAATATAATTAATATAATATAATATAATATAATTAATATAATATGATATAATATAATATAATATAATATAATATAATATAATATAATTAATATAATATAATATAATATAATTAATATAATATAATATAATATAATTAATATAATATAATATAATATAATATAATATAATATAATATAATATAATATAATATAATTAATATAATATAATATAATATAATATAATATAATATAATATAATTAATATAATTAATATAATATAATATAATATAATATAATTAATATAATATAATATAATTAATATAATATAATATAATATAATATAATATAATATAATATAATATAATTAATATAATATAATATAATATAATATAATTAATATAATATAATATAATATAATATAATTAATATAATATAATATAATATAATATAATTAATATAATATAATATATTGTAATGTAATGTAATGTAATGTAATGTAATATAATATAATATAATATAATATAATATAATATAATAATATAATATAATATAATATAATATAATATAATATAATATAATATAATATAATATAATATAATATAATATAATATAATATAATCAAAATCAGGCCAAAATCAAGACGTCACATTTTGGTGTCTGCATCAAATTAAATGTACATAAGTAAATCAAGAAAACATTATATGACAAACGTCTGATCAAACTACATTAAATCATATTTTAATAAACTTGAAGGATAGTGCCAACGTTTACCGACTTCAGAAGACAATTTATGAGTATTTTGGGGCCAAACTGTGAACCGTAAATATAGTCAAATGTCATAAATTGCTCTAAATATGCCTGACTTGATTGTTTGCTATATAAACTAGCTACACTGGGTGACATTTTAATCTCTGCCTTCTATAAATCAAGTTAAAACTATAATATTGTCATAATGGTTTTGCTCTATTCTAATCTATTTCATCTGTGATAAAGCGATCATCTTGCATGTGTTTTCTGTAGATAAAAGCATCTAATAAGCTAACTGTGATGAATTGAACTGCGCAAAGTATTTTAGGAGATATTTTAGAAATGCCAAGTACCACTGGAGCAGAGCGCAATCATGTGCAGATGTTGAGATGAATGCGGATCATCCAGAACCAATGATATATGGGGTTCATCTGCAATGCAGGTCAAAAGTCAAAGCCCCGGATTCCCTTTGCGTTTCCAACTGCGGCCACATAAATGACTCTCATGACTTTCTGGAAAGCTCAAAAAGAAAACACAACTTCATTTGAATTGAAAAACGCTAATTGAAACACAACTCGCCCTCAATGCAGATTACATTCCTTCCGTAATACCTCATTTAACTCATCCAGTCCGCAAACATTTGTCCTACAGCAGCCCTCAGATGGTTCCCATTTCAGCTGATTTATTGCGTTCATCATTGGTATGGATGGGTACCTCATCCTAAAAGCCAGGTGTGAATTGACTACCCAAACGTCAGGCACGGCTGTCTGCACTATACACCTACGGTCCAGTGATTCCCTCGTCCAGATTTCCAGCACGGGCTCATTGGGATTATGTGCCCAGGCCTACATTTTTGCAAAACCACAAATTCGTGCCTCGGCATACATTTGCCTGCAGTTTCTGGATAAAACAAACGCTATGGGGCAAAATGAAGGTGAAAAACGTGTTTCTTTTCACACTACTGACATTTACAGGAACATATTATCGACAAATAAAGGATAAAAATAGCTAATAAATAGCACAAAATAGCTTTTTTTATTACCTTAAAATTTGCTCTTCTTACTGTTATATTCATATAGTAGTGCATGTTATAAATGATATAACTTATTATTTTATAAAAAATCATTTGCCCTCATAATCTTTCACTATAATACCATAACCCTCCCTGCCTACTCAAATGATCAGTCCGTTTTGGAGGGGTTATCAGTCGTTTAGGTAGGGGTTTTCCATCTTTTAGGGCAGGGATCACCAGTCTTGTTCCTGGAGGGCCAGTGTCCTGCACAGTTTAGCTCCAACCCTAATCAAACACACCTGAACAAGCTAATCAAGGTCTTACTAGGTATACTTGAAACACCAAGGCAGGTGTGTTGAGGCAAGTTGAAGCTAAACCCTGCAGGGCACCGGACCTCCAGGAATGAGATTGGTGACCCCTGCTTTAGGGCGGGGCTATCAGTCCTTTAGGGCGTGGCTATCAGTCCTTTTAGGAAGGGGTTTCAGTCCTTTTGGGAGGGACTAACAGTCATTTTGAAAGAGGCTATCAGGGTGGGGCTATCGGCCCTTCAGGGCAGGGCTATAAGTCCTTTTGGGAGGGGCTATCAGTCCTTTTGGGTGGGACAATCAGTGCTTTCAGGCGTGGCTATCAGATTTTTGGGAGGGACTAACAGTCATTTTGGGACAGGCTATCAATCTTTTGGAAGGAGCTATCAGTTCTTTAGGCCAGGGCTATAAGTCCTTTTGGGAGGAGTTATCAGTTCTATTGGGAGGGGTTATCAGTCCTTTAGGGCGTGGCTATCAGTCCTTTTCAGAGGCGTTATCAGTCCTTTGGAGTGGGGCTTAGTCCTTTTGGGAGGGACTAACAGTTCTTTAAGGAAGGGCTATAAGTCCTTTTTGGAGGGGCTTTCAGTCCTTCAGGGTGGGACAATCGGTGCTTTAAGGCGTGGCTTTCAGTTTTTTGGAAGGGGGTAACATGCATTTAGGGTGGGGCTATCAGTCGTTTTGGAAGGGGCTATCAGTCCTTGAGGGTGAGACTATTAGTCCTTTAGGGCAGGGCTTTAAGTCCTTTTGGGAGGGGTTATCATTATTTTAGGGCAGGTCTGTAAGTCCTTTTGGGAGGGGTTATCAGTCTTTTAGGGCAGGGCTATAAGTCTATTTAAGAGGGGTTATCAGTCCTTTAGGGTTGGGCTATCAGTGCTTTAAGGCAGGGCTATCAGTTTTTTTGGAAGGGGGTTTCAGTCATTTAGGGAGGGGCTATCAGGCCTTTAGAGTGGGACTATTAGTCCTTTTGGGAGGTGTTTTCAGTCTTTTAGGGCGGGGCTATCAGCACAATAAGGTGGGACTATGAGATCTTTGAAAGGGGGTTTCAGTAATTTAGGGTGGTGGTCATTTGGGGGGAGGCTATCGGCCCTTTTGGGTGGTGGTGTGGGGGCGGGGGGGGATGGGGGGGGGGTTATCAGTCCTTTAGAGAGGGGCTATTAGCCCTTTTAGGAGGGGTTATCAGTCTTTTAGGGCAAGGCTCTGTCCTTTTAGGGGGGGCTATCAGTCATTTTGGGGCTATCAGTGCATGTCTTGTTTCTGCCCTTCTTTCCTCCATTTGCTAATCTTCCTTTATTTTGTTAGCAATGCCCATCTTTCAATGATCCAATCGGTTCCCAATGGATAAAATCATGCACTACCATACATTTTTCCCCCTCAATTTTAGGACTGTTTCAATAGGACTTAATACAGTGGACAATGGATTTGTCAATACAAGCTGCAAGCAAACGTCGCCAGTGCAAAGTATTTTTCATGGTTTGCAAAAACGGAGTCCTGGGCATGTATTTCCAATGAGTCTGGAATTAAAATTTCTCCTGGTCAATGCAGGCCAGAGGGTCCAGAGTCAGAGTAAGAGCACCTGTACCTGCTGGTGCGTGTCGCGTTTCCCTGCCTTTCTGCTTGCCTTTCAATTCCTCAGAGTCTAAAACCATTCCTGAGCTTGTTTTGTTTGGCCATCACAGTTAATTGAGCAGACGCAGGGCTCTCAGCGCTATCCCAAGCCCTGGGGTTTCTGATTTGTGTATCATTCTGAGCACAGAAATAGGATTTATGTTGTGGTAATCTGTCTCTGATTAAAGGCACCATTACATCTTAAATGCTGATAAATAACAATGAGGTAAAGGGGTCATTCTATAGAAACTTCCTCTTTTGGTATGACAAAATGTCCATTTCTTTTTTTTCTTTTAGTACTTTATGAAAACACAAAGTAAATGACCGCTTAATGATTTTCAAATATTTATTTAATTAAAGATCACATGTCAGTCTATCTTAAATGTTTTTATGCATTTTTTGAGAACATAGTAAGCCATACATTTGCAATAATAATAAAACATTTACACACAAGTAACTAGGGATGTAACGGTATCAGAATTTCACGGTACGATTATACCTCGGTATGAATGGCACAGTTCGGTATTTCTTAAATAATTTACAGGAAAAAACAAATCTAATGAAAAGACTTGAAAAAAGTGGCAAAAGTGTTTATTTACCTTAGCGCTGAACATATCAATGACACACAAATTAGCCGTCTATCTGTAAGTTTCGAAACAGGAACTTCAATGTTTCAATTTTAATAACAAAAAACTATTAAACCATGTAAAAAAATAAAGTTTCAATTTAGTATTGTTGAAAACTCATCACATTCAACATTTAATCACTCACTCACTCAGATAGAGATGGGTTCATAAAGGAAAATGATCATATAACTATAATCTGGTAAAAGCTGGGATCTCTGGGTATTTACAATGTCCCCTGCAACACAAATAAACCCTCTCATTTGGGACTGAGGTTTCTGGGACAGAGAGATATGATTTAGCCAAGGTTGACAGCAGTGGGTAACGTTGTGCATTGTCTTTCCACCACTAGAGAGGACAAGCCATGAGTGAGATAGAGGTCTCTTTACGGTACAAGTCAATGTCTGCATCAATCTAACAAGTGTGCTGTGTTCTGCAGACCCCATGACTGTTTGTAGTCGTATTCCCCGACTTATATTTCACCACAGTCTGGCAGTGCCTGCATACTGTTTTTGTCTTTGTCTGTCACCTTTTCTCCTTTATCGTATCTTTTTAAAAGAAACCGAAATGCTTCCACACATCCGATTTAAAACCCGCTTTAGGTTCGATCATTTCCAGCTCTTTTTCTTCCCCGCTACTAGCAGCACACTCCATTTCCACATTACTGGATCTGTAGTGACAACAGACCGCAAAGGATGATGACCACGCCTGGGCTGATTGGAATTGTAGTTCCCGCTACCTCCCGTTCGCTTCATTCACCTGAGCAAATTTCCTCAGAAATATAGTTTTATTGAGTCATGTGCCTACGGTAATACTGAAAAAAATTACTATTGCGGTATGATGGTGTTTACAGTATTGTTACATCCCTTCAAGTAACAAATCTTTCAATGTTAAATCTTGAGTGTAGCATACAGAATTCAATAAATGTAAAGTTAAAATCTATTAAATGTTTTATTTAATATTTTATTTGGCCCTTTTATGTTGTTCACATCATATTTTTGATTGTTATAAATACATTATTGTATTTTAAATGGAAGAAAAATCTGTTTTTGATCTCATAATTAATTGTTTACAATATATTACACAAAAAATATTGCAATAAATTATATTATTGTCAATTTAAGACCATTTTATGCCACTCATTATATAATGCCAGAATAACACTATAATCATCACAATGCAAGTACAATCTTCCAAATTGCACATCATTCTTTAGTCTTAAGACTATTTTATTTAATTATAATAATTTTAACAGTTTAATAATGAGGCATTGGAATCAGAATGTGAAAATGCATATCCTAAATGAAGTATATATAGTATATAATATAAATATTAACAAAACAGTGCAAGGAAAAGAGTAACAGAGGCTGCGATATCTGCTAGCAGATCTATTTTCAGTTGTCAGACATCCACATGAAAATATACTGTAGTAAATGCTACTGTGTTTTTAGCCATACTGACAGTGACACCTCCAATAGAGATAGAGATGTGGCACAATCAGCTAAAGTGTAGCTGCAATTGTTTTTTTATGTATGGGCGATATATATTACATGACCAAAAATGATTGAGGTCATGTCCATGTGCGATAAGTCCATGTATTGATTATTGTGACAGGCCATGGCTGTGGAAACGACCAGTTTTGTGCTTTTTATTTTATTAAATTTTTTATTTAATTATTTTTTAAATTTTACACAAGTATTTATAAAACAATTATTGCCACATTGATGAATTAAAAGGTGTAAAAGTTTAAATAATATATAGTTATCATTTAAAAATATAAAAAAATAATAAACCTAAGCAGTTGTTCGAGAGTAATGTTCTGCTAAGGAACACAAAAACCTGACATCTATGACCGAACTTTGCTCTAGATTTTACAAATGAAGCTTTGGGTTTTCAAAATATTTGCAGTAGGTGGAAAACATTGCCGTCGAAATAGCTTTTTTTTTCCTTGAAAGTAACAATTTTGAAGAATTATACTCCAGGGGTTTATTCGTAGTTATTACTGAATATTTGTACTGTGAGAATCATATTGTACAATATTGTTTTTGGAGTAGCCGCACAACTTTTGCTGCCAACCATGAATAAAAAAATACCTGCCTGCACTGTAGAGGGAAAACAGTGGTAGACATGGAAATGAGAGAAATTACAAGAGAGAAAAGGCAGATGAGAACAACCTTCTCTTTCTTCCCTACCTGAGTAAAGGTTGCCTTGAATGTTTTGAATGCTCCAAAGTCAACAAAGTCAACTCAAATCTGTCTCTAATCCAGTAAACCTCTGCTGCTGTAAACGTTATTGATTGTGTTTTGTTGTTTGTACCAGCCTCATAAATACACGAAATAGTCGATAAATTAGTTTAGTACGTGACTGGAAATCAGCAGCGGTAAAACAACTGCAGAGACCATAGAATCAAAAGGTGACACTCTGGTGTAATTTGGGAAACAGCCACTAGATGGTGCCGCAGTCATTTTGGAATGAAAACTCCAATAGAACAGCAGCATATTATAAGTCTTTAAAATAAACTATTAAAAATGCTGATGATTGTGATAGGAAGTGTTGTATTGTTGTCTTTCAGGTTGTATCTCAGCTTTAATGTGCGTTTTTAATAAATAAAAAAGCAGCTGCTAGCCATCGCAACAGCAAAAAGGTCCAGTGGACAGCCGATCGCTTTCACTCCACAAAGGCGGAATCCAGGGCTGTTGCTGGGCGCTGCTGTTGCAATGGAACGTTCTATTGAGTGTTGCATCTTGGTCATTCTCAGCTCTTTGATGACCGTGAGGATGGAGAGAAAATGTCCGCACTTGAATCACTTCCATCAATTTCGCGCGCATTTACTGACAGAAAGAATGAGTGAACTCACACTAAAATGAGCCTAATTCAGATGAAGAAGCTTCGCTAATGGGAATATCTTAAACACGGCTTTAATGTTTACATTTTTCATCCACAATTTAAGTGAAAAGGTGAGGAGTTATGTGGCGGTTTGTGTAATCTCAAGCTTGATCATTTTAACTTTTTATTTTATTATTTTTTATTGCTTAACCATCAGGAACAAACATACAACCTAATATAAAATATGAACAAAAAAAGTTATTTAGTAAAAAAAACGTAAAAAATATTACACCAAAATATATTGCAATAAACGGTATTATTGTCAATTTAAGACCATTTTATTTTTCCACTCATTATATAATGTCAGAATAACAATATAATCATCCCAATGCAAGTACACTCTTGCAAATTACACATTATATTTTATTCTTAAGACTATTTCATTTAATTATAGTCACTTTAACAGTTTAATAATGAGGCATTGGAATCAGAATGTGAAAATGCATATCCTAAATGAAGTATAATAAATCTTGACAAAAAAGTGCAAGTAAAAGAGTAACAGAGGCTGCGAGATCTGCTTCAGCTAGTATGGAATATTCCAGCCTGATCTCACGAGATAACTTAAGTATTAGGTATAACTTAAGTAACTTATAACTTAAGTAAACATAAGTATAAATTTAGTTTTGTCAGTTCAGTTTCTAACTTGTACGAATTTGTATGAGTTCAGTCGTACGAAATTGTACGATTTTAAATTAGAGGCGTGGCACCTAACCCCACCTCTAAACCCAACTTTCATTGGGGGATGAGCAAATCATACTAAATTGTATAAATTAGATCGTACGAATTCAAACCAATTAGCCACTAAATCAAAAAGTTACAAATTGCAGTGACATTGTGTTAAAAAACCAGCCTGATCTCACGAGAAAATGTAAGTATTTTACGTTTTGGCAGTTTAGTGGCTAATTCGTACGAGTTCAGTCGTAAGAAAATGTACGATTTTAAAAAGGAGGCGTGGCACCTAACCCCACCCCTAAACCCAACCGTCATTGGGGGATATGCAAATCGTACTAAAATGTACGAATTAGATCGTACGAATTTGTACGAATTAGCCACTAAATGAAAAAGTTACGAATTGCCGTGAGATTGCGTTGAAAAACACATTCTTTTTCCTTTAGAGCGGCGGCGGTATATGCTGCGGCGGTACTGGTCATATTAAACTCTCACCTACTGTAATTCAAAGCTGTTTTATTCATAAAACAATGAAAAATAGATAATGTGATCCTGTTAAATATAATCATATTTCAATAAAAGCTGACTAAAACCAAGTGGGCGAGGCAGTGGCGCAGTAGGTAGTGCTGTCGCCTCTCAGCAAGAAGGTCACTGGTTCAAATCTCGGCTCAGTTGGCGTTTCTGTGTGGAGTTTGCATGTTCTCCCTGCCTTCACGTGGGTTTCCTCCGGGTGCTCCGGTTTCCCCCACAGTCCAAAGACATGCGGTACAGGTGAATTGGGTAAGCTAAATTGTCCGTAGTGTATGAGTGTGTGTGTGAATATGTGTGTGGATGTTTCCCAGAGATGGGTTGTGGCTGGAAGGGCATCCGCTGTGTAGAAAACTTGCTGGATAAGTTGGCGGTTCATTCCGCTGTGGCGACCCCGGATTAATAAAGGGACTAAGCTGACAAAAAAATGAATGAATGAAACCAAGTGAATTTTAAAAGATAACTGCAAAGTATAAATTTTACAATTAATGAGTGCTTTGGGGCCAGACTGTGATCCTTAAATAGAGTATTTTTAATACATCATTGATGTTATCGTATTTGCCCATATGCATGCATTTTATTGTCTCTTCCACATTAATATGTTTCACTTAAAGCATACATTTGCAGCAATCTGTCAATCTTTGGAATATATCTTTATGAGTTTGCCCCTGAGTCAGCATCCCTATGGAGAAGTGTTAGCAAACTCAGCAAGTCCTGACCTCATGCTACAGAACTGTGTGTCAGACGGTAAATCTCCCGAGGGCAGAGTCTCTCCATCCATTATAAATCTTCCACAACAAATTGTATAATATCTGCGAGTGGATGTCTGAGAGGGAGGACGGGGCCTTACCGTGTAAACATGCTCCACGGCGAGGTATAATTAAGAGGTCTTGCTTTCTTTGTGTGCTTTACGTGATTGATTGTTCCTCATCTTTGCTGTGCAGTAATAGTTGGTAAGGAATGGGTTGGAAATTATTCTTACGCAAATACTAATCACTGACCGTCTGTGCAGATTAGCTCAGACTGAACTCTGCTTTATTTTTAAAGCACTTTAAAAATAGAGAATACAGAAGCAACACATTTAAAGAAAGAAAACATCGTTTGAGTCTTTGTGAATATCTCTTAATGATCAAACCTTGTACATTAAAATGTGTCTTGTTTCAATTTTAAAATGCTTTCTGAGCAAAAATGGTGACCATCATGCATTTTTACTATAATTCACAAAAGACACCCACTGAAAATATATTTTGATGTACCAATAGTTCATATACCATGGTAGCTTGCCTAATATATTTAGGACAAGAGTCGTTTGTTGACATTAAAAGACTCACAGGATCAGTTTAATTCCAATATACTTTTTGTAATAGACCAGACAAAATACCAGAGGTGCGGGTAAACAAGGACAGTTTATTAGGTACAGTTCAACAAAGGCAGACTGCTGCACACAATACCCAGGCTGTACGCAGTACTGGATAACACAAATTCATCAGATGAAAACCGATGGGTCCCACAAGAGATGTCAAGGAAGGAGTAGAGGAGGAGAGTTGGCGTCAGCTGACTCAAGACCAGATGCAGACAGGCACTTGAAGGCTGGTTAAGACACACGCATGCATGCACTGGACAGGACTGGACTGGACTGGACTGGACTGGACTGGACTGGATAAATGTGTAGTGATCCACAAACAGCGAGGTGAAACACAGAAGCGATATAATAATCTGACACAGAAACAGAGAACATAGAGGATTAAGTAGGGACGCTAATAGGCAATGAGTGGCGACAGGTGCTAATGCAATGATAGTTAATCAGGAGAACCTGCAGCTGCGACACTAAAGAGGCAATACTGAGTGATAAAATTAACGAGATCAGACCTGAATCATGACACTTTTAATTATACTTTGTATAATCATTAATATCAAAATTCTTAATTTGTTAGCAAGACATAACTTAGACTTCTGTATAGATGAACAATAGGTAGCATGTTGCATTGTACAATTGTACATGTGCATGTGTTCTCATGTAATGCCAACAAAATTATTCATTAAATATCTTAAGGCTTAAATCTAGACTGGACCCTCATGGTCAGAAGCACGACTTTTGCTTCCACTTTTATTTCTGTATTGATTTATATTGCATTTTTGTTGTGAACTCTGTTTGTTTTGTAGGCTTTATTGCTCACACAATGCTGAAAATGTCTCCCGGTCTCCTCTGGGTCTGTCTGTTGGTGATCTAGGACCTGTTTACAGGCTTTCCTTGACGTGACCGGAGTACAAAACTCTGCTCTCGCACAATAAAGTCACTAAAAGCAAACACCAGGTTTACTTAAAGGATTAGTTCTCTTCCATAATGAACATTTCCTGACCATTTAATCTCCCCCTTGTCATCCCAGATGTTCCTTTCATTCCTTCATTCATTAATTCATTCATTCATACATTCATTTTCCTTTGGCGTAAACCGGAGCACCCAAAGCGGAAACCAGAGCACCCGGAGGAAACTCACGCCAACACGGGGAGAAAAGCCAACTGGCCCAGCCGGGACTCAAACCAGTAACCTTCTTGTTGTGAGGCGACAGTGCTAACCACTGAACCACCATGTTGTCACATCTTCACCAGACATGTTATATATATGTATATACTGTATATATTCATTCATTCATTTTCTTGTCGGCTTAGTCCTTTTATTAATCCGGGGTCGCCACAGCAGAATGAACCACCAACTTATCCAGCACATTTTTACGCAGCGAATGCCCTTCCAGCCGCAACCCATCTCTGGGAAACATCCACACACACTCATTCACACACACACTCATACACTACGGACAATTTCGCCTACTTAATTCACCTGTACTGCATGTCTTTGGACCGGAGCACCCTGAGGAAACCCACACGAACGCAGGGAGAACATGCAAACTCCACACACACATATATATATATATATATATATATATATATATATATATATATATATATAATTTTAACCATAAAAGCTACACTGTAAAATTAATTAGTAGACCTACTTGAAAAAAGTGAGTAAACCTATTGCTTTAGAATTGATTAAGAGATATCTCACCCTAAATGAAAATGACCTCATCCCTTTTTCTTTTGTTGAACACAAAAAAAGATATTTTGAAGAAGGCTGGTTGCAAATGCCACATATGATCACGTTTTTACTCAAAACATACTTTATAGTTTGAGTCGAGTGTTTGAATGTAGTCCTTCTGTGAAATGGTGTGGCTTCATACACAGAATAAAGCACTCAGCATATTTCATCATAGCATTTTAAGCAATTACAAATGCATTGCATCATTCATTCATTCATTCATTCATTCATTTTCTTGTTGGCTTAGTCCCTTTATTAATCCAGGGTTGCCACAGCGGAATGAACCGCCAACTTATCCAGCAAGTTTTTACGCAGCGGATGCCCTTCCAGCCGCAAACCCATCTCTGGGAAGCATCCACACACACATTCATACACTACGGACAATTTAGCCTACCCAATTCAGCTGTACTGCATGTCTTTGGACCATGGGGGAAACCGGAGCACCCGGAGGAAACCCTTGCGAAGGCAGGGAGAACATGAAAACTCCACACAGAAACGCAGACTGAGCCAGCGACCTTCTTGCTGAGAGGCGACAGCACTACCTACTGCGCCACTGCCTCGCCTGCATTGCATCATTGCAAACTTTATTATCAGGCTAATTATATTATGAAGAACTCGGCTTAACGTACAGTACACTCTCAGAAATACAGCAGCTGCCACTGGGGCAGCACCTTTTAAAAAGATGCATATTTGTACCCAAAGTGTCCACGGTGGTACCTCAAAGGTGCATTAAAGTGTCCAAATGTACCTAAAAATTACCTTTGAGGTACCAATATGGACCCTTCAGGTACAAATACATATCTTTTAAAAAGATACTCCCCCAGTTCCTTCATTTCTGAGAGTGTATGAGGTCGTGGTCATGTGTTTGTTAATCCAGTTGAATCAAATGAATGTGCAAGACGATCGCATTCATTCATTCGTTTTCCTTCAGCTTAGTCCCATTATACATCAGGGGTCACCACAGTGCAATGAACCGTCAACTATTTCAGCATGTAATTTACACAGCAGATGCCTTTCCAGCTGCAACCCAGTTCTGGGAAACACCAATACACACTCACATTCACTAACTCACTCATAGACTACGACCAATTTAGTTTATTCAGTTCCCCTATAGCGCATGTGTTTGGACTGTGGGGGAAACCAGAGCACCCGGGAAAACCCACGCCAACATGGGGAGAACATGCAAACTCCACACAGAAACACCAACTGACCCAGCCGAGGCTCGAACCGGAGCCTTTCTCGGAGTCAATCACTGGAGCCTGGCTGGCCGAGGGAAAGGAGTCTCTCTGGGGTCTGATTTATCCCTGGCCAACAGGACAGCAGGGAGTCTGATGAACAGGCATTTGACTTCATCATAACTCTTCTGAAAACGAGCGCATTACCTCAGGCCAACACTCTCCATCCATCCATCCTTCACCACCAACACCTTCTGCACTCCAACAGGGACAGAACTCCCAAAACTCTCACTGTTTACACTCTTATTTCCTCAGTTTCCCCATGCCAAGCGCTGAAATCTGTCGAGTATCTGTTTCTCTAAAACTGTGCCAACAAAACCACTGAAAAACATGAAGACCCTGAGATCAACAACTCCTGACCCTCTGATGCACGTGTAAAACATTGCATTTATTGGTGTCGCAACAAGGTTGTGCATTTCTCAGGCACTTTTAAAATACTGGTAGACCCAAAAATGAGAATTCTGTCATCGTTTACTCAACTTCATGTCCAAAAACTGCGACGCTTGCTTGCTTTTAAGGAATACAAAATTAGAAATTGTTGCACAATGTCATGCAACCGGCCATGTTAAGATCAATCATGGATAAAATCAAAGCTGGCAAGTCTTGAGATGTTTTAATGCATGCTAAACAGGGACTGAAATTAACACTCGCCAAGTGTCAAATCTGACTTGAAGTTGGCAGTGGGGAGTTTATAAAGCAGCCATGCTAATTTTTTTAGATCAGAATTATTAAGTATGTTGTTTCATTTTTATGTAAACACTAATCTGTAATGCTGATTGACAATGCAACATTATTTCACCCTTATCCTGGGACTTAATGTGGCTTAATGAAGTGATATAAAAGCATGTTTACTCAGAGTGTACACTCACCGGCCACTTTATTAGGTACACTTTACTAGTACAAGCTTGGACCTTTGTCTTCAGAACTGCCTTAATCCTTCGTGGCAGAGATTCAACAAGCTACTGGAAATATTCCTCAGAGATTTTGCTCCATATTGACATGATAGCATCACAGAGTTGCTGCAGATTTGTCGGCTGCACATCCATGATGCCAATCTCCCGTTCCACCACATCCCAAAGGTGCTCTATTGGATTGAGCTCTGGTGACTGTGGAGGCCATTTGAGTACAGTGAACTCATTGTCATGTTCAGGAAGCCAGTCTGAGATGATTGAGCTTTATGACATGGTGCGTTATCCTGCTGCCATCAGAAGATGGAGACACTGTGCTCATAAAGGGATGGACATGGTCAGCAACAATACTCAGGTAGGCTGTGGCGTTGACACGATGCTCAATTGGTACTAATGAGCCCAAAGTGTGCCAAGAAAATCTCCCCCACACCATTACACCACAACCACCAGCCTGAACCGCTGATACAAGGCAGGATGGATCCATGCTTTCATGTTGTTGAGGCCAAATTCTGACCCGAGGATCCGAATGTGTCAGCAGAAATGGAGACTCATCAGAGCAGCAACGTTTCTCCAATCTTCTATTGTCCAGTTTTGGTGAGTCTGTGTGAATTGTAGCCTCAGTTTCCTGTTCTTAGCTGACAGCAGCGGCACCCGGTGTGCTCTTCTGCTGCTGTAGCCCATCCGCCTCAAGGTTGGACGTGTTGTGTGTTCAGAGATGCTCTTCTGCAGAGCTCGGTTGTATCGAGTGCTTATTTGAGTTACTGTTGCCTTTCTATCAGCTGGAACCAGTCTGGCCATTCTCCTCTGACCATCAACAAGGCATTTGCGCCCACAGAACTGTCGCTCACTGGATATTTCCTCTTTGTCGGACCATTCTTTGTAAACCCTAGAGATGGTTGTGCGTGAAAATCCCAGTAGATCAGCAATTTCTGAAATACTCAGAGCAGCCCGTCTGGCACCAACAACCATGCCACATTCAAAGTCACTTAAATCCACTTTCTTCCCCATTCTGATGCTCGCTTTGAACTGCAGAATATCGGCTTGACCATGTCTACATGCCTGAATGCATTAAGTTGCTGATTAGAAACAGTTGGATAGGTGTACCTAATAAAGTGGCCAGTGAGTTTAAATGTGTGAACAGGCCCTTTTTGAAAATACCAGTAAATTCGTTCTGGCTATTTTCCGGAAAGAGAAGTTGTAAGATTACCGGTAATTAGCTGGAATGCTGCTCTGTGTGAACGCAGAAGTAAGATTGCTGGAAAGAGCACGTGCACGTCTAGGATGCGCTGAAGTGAGACGTCTGCTTTAGCCGATCAGAACAGTCAGACGCATTCACGTCCGCACGGTTTATAAAAATAAAAGCCTTTGAATATTTTTCCAGACACATTTAGCTGCTAGATGTTAGTCAGATAACGTTTATGTGTTCCTTCTTTATGCTAACTGTGTAAATAATTACCGATAAGATGCTTATGATAAGCCGTTGTTTGTTTACCTTCAGGCTCTGCTTTCTTCAGTTGCTTGACGCGTCACATGTGTCCGTGAAGCAGCCGGTGAGCACACACATATTTTAGACATGCGAAAGTGTTTCTCTATATATTCATCGAAGTTGTTCACAATACTGATCCATCCACAGAGTTTGTGATGTCGTCAAATGTTTGCAAACACAAGCGCAGCCGTTTAGAGGTCATTTCTGGTTAATGATGTCAGAATTTACCGGTATTTTGGAATGGATGAGTGAACGGTCTTTTCCGGAAAAATTCCATAAGGTCCTTGCCTGTCTGAACAGCGCTTTGTTGAATGTACCGGTAAAGTCGTTCTGGATATTTACCGGTATCACTGTGTGAAAGGAGCTAATGATGTAAGCATACCCAATTTGGTAAACATTTTTTAAAATTATATATAGGTGTAACCCCGCCTGTCCTACGCCACCCAACCCGCTCCGAGCTGGGATCGAAACAGCGATCTTCCGCATGGAAGTCAGTTGCTCTACCAAGGAGGCTAAAGACCATAGCCTCTAGCATCTGTCGCTAGAGCACTTTTGGAGGTCAGAGGAGTGAGGGTTTACCTGCACCGCACACACTAGCTGGCCTCTGTTACACTCACCCTCCTAAACCTCACTCCCATCCGGGTCACGGCACCAATGTAACCCTGCCTGTCCTACACCACCCAACCCGCTCTGAGCTGGGATCGAACCGGCGACCTTCCGCATGGGAGTCGGTTGCTCTAACAAGGAGGCTAAAGACTATGGCCTCTAGCGTCTGTCGCTGGAGCACCTTTGGAGGTCAGAGGAGTGAGGTTACCTGCACAGCACACACTAGCTGACTCTGTTACATAGGCAACTGTGTACAGTACAACCAAGAAGATGAACCCATAATATAAATGCATCATGTTAAAATGCACATAAAAGGAAGTGTTAAATTCTGAAAAGTATTAAATATTTGGTTATTATTATTAGAACTCATGCTAGGGAAAAATATGACCATCGGTGAAAGTAAAACAATATATTAATATATGATATTTTTAAGACATTGACATGTTTGTCTGTGTAACATTCATAAACGGGATGCACAAGGGTTAAACACTTTCTTTATATGCATTTTCTATGGGAGGAAATGCTTAACTTGATGCTTATTTTATATCATGTCTTACATTTTTGTCCGCACAGATAAACTAGAGCTACTTTGATTCTGATTTCTTTAAAACCAGCATTTCCATCACAACATTTTTTCTCCATGAGTCCCTATTTAAAAAAAAAAAACTAATGGAACATGCTGAAAGTTTTGTTGTAGTTCTTTAAGTCCTATAAATTCAGCGAGAGTTGAAAGAATTTCAGAAAACATCGTTCAGTCATTTAAAATAGCCCCGACTGGTGCAATCCTCCGCTCCGGCATGTTTTAAACTCACCCTGGGAATACGTTCAAGTGGTCCCGAGCCAAGGAAATTCCAGAAGATTCATTTTCTGTTCGCTTCCCTCAATCTAACTTGCGGGAAAAGATTGCTGAACTGCGGCCCATCATTCATTAGGAGGTTATATCTGGTTTATTTCTGGAACTATACAGGAACATGCTTTTAAAGTAATGCATAGTTGTTGTATTTTCTCCAGGTGGTCTCATTTCTAGTTTCTAATGGAGTTGCTGCAGTGTTGTGAGTGATTTGGCTCTACAGGTACAGTGTGCTAATGCTTCATTGAGTCGCTTATTAATCTTTGTTGATGTTAGTTAATATAAAGGCCACACTTTATTTTAAGAAGTAAAGAAGAAATATTTGAGAAAGACAAAGAAAAGGGCGAATATTTTTGACTTCAACTGTATAAATTGAACTAAACACACATACACACACATATATATATATATATATATATATATATATATATATATATATATATATATATATATATATATATATATATATATATTCACATATAAACTGATTAAAACCAGTGAAATGAAGAATGGAATGGAAAAACAACAGGATCTTGAAGCTTATTTAACGTTAAATTAATTGTTAATCCTTTTGATGCACAAGCTAATGCAGAAAACGGATCTAAAATGAATCTTTTACCTTCATGTTGTTACTGTGGCTGCTATTTATCATGCCGCGGTGTGTGAAGTGACTCTACAGGAACTGTGTGTTGTCTGATCTGGCGTCAGGCCTGGTGCTCTTCATCAGACGCTCCCTCTCCTCCTCTGGGCCTCTTTTTTCTGTTTTTTCCTTGTGGAAACGGGACATGATCTGTCTTCAGAAACAGTGGAGCGCGAGGCGTCTGAGTCAGTCCTGCTCACAGACCCTGAACGATATCAATATGTCATCAATACTCATGGTAATCTGTGTCTCAGAAACGCAAAGCGACCCAAACTCTTCCTTCATAAAATGTTGGCTTGAATCCATCACACATCTTTAATGAGTCTTGATTGGAGATTAATATTGATTGTTTTTAACTGATACTCATACCAATGTTTTTGTGGAGCTGTGGCAAAACATTTTCCAAGTCCATTTTCCAAACAGTTTTTAACAGCAGACGGCACTCTAGGCTAGTTTATAACAGCAGATGTTGCTGTAGGCTACTTTTTTAACAGCATATGGTGGACTAGGCTATTTTTGAACAGTAGATGGCGCTCTTGCCTAGTTTTTATCAGTAGATGGCGCTCTAGACTACTTTTAAACAGCAGATGGCGCTCTAGGCTAGTTTTAAACAGCAGACAGCGCTCTAGTTTTAAACAGCAGATGGCGCTCTAGGCTATTTTTTAACAGCAGATAGTGCTCTAGACTAGTTTTTAACAGTAGATAGCGCTCTAGGCTAGTTTTTAACAACAGACATTGCTCTAGACTAGTTTTAAACAGCAGATGGCGCTCTAGACTAGTTTTTAACAGAAGATGGTGCTCTAGGCTAGTTTATAACAGCAGATGGTGGTCTAGACTAGTTTATAACAGCAGATGGTGGTCTAGACTAGTTTATAACAGAAGGTAGAGGTCTAGACTAGTTTATAACAGCAGATGTCACTCTATGCTAGTTTAGAATAACAGATGGTGGTCTAGACTAGTTTTAAACAGGAACAGCAGATGACGCTCTAGGTTAGTTCATAACAGAAGATGGCGCTCTAGGCTAGTTTATAACAGTAGACAGTGCTCTAGGCTACTTTTTAACAGTAGATGGTTCTCTAGGCTAGTTTATAGTAGATGTAGATCTTGATGGTTTATAACAGTAGATGGTACTGTAGGAAGGGCCGGAGCAAGCTGAACTGCCGCTCTAGGCAAAGGATGGTCATGTCGCCCTCAACCCTAAAGAGAAAGGGGGGCTGGGGGGCGGGGGTTGTTAGTGGGAGCTGTTGCGGACGCCGCCCTCTCTATTCTGCCGCCCTAGACGCAGATATAACTGAGGGAGCGGGTGGTGAGGGTAGTGTCGCGGACGCCGCCCTCTCTATTCTGCAGCACATAGAGGTCTAGACTAGTTTTTGTCAGCAGATGTCACTCTATGCTAGTTCAGAACAACAGATGGTGGTCTAGAGTAGTTTTAAACAGGAGCAGCAGACGGCGCTCTAGGCTAGTGTTTAACAGCAGATGGTGCTCTAGGATAGTTTATGACAGTAGATGGCACCCTAGACTATACTTTATAACAGCAAACGACGCTCTAGGCTAGTTTATAACAGAAGGTAGAGGTCTAGACTAGTTTTTGTCAGCAGATGTCACTGTGCTAGTTTAGAATAACAGATGGTGGTCTAGACTAGTTTTAAACAGGAACAGCAGATGACGCTCTAGGTTAGTTTATAACAGAAGATGGCGCTCTAGGCTAGTTTATAACATTAGACGGTGCTCGTCTAGGCTACTTTTTAACAGTAGATGGTTCTCTAGGCTAGTTTATAGTAGATGTAGATCTTGATGGTTTATAACAGTAGATGGTACTGTAGGAAGGGCCGGAGCAAGCTGAACTGCCGCTCTAGGCAAAGGACGGTCATCTCGCCCTCAACCCTAAAGAGAAAGGGGGGCTGGGGGGGGGTGGTTGTTAGTGGGAGCTGTCGCGGACGCCGCCCTCTCTATTCTGCCGCCCTAGACGCAGATATTAGGGAGCGGGTGGTGAGGGTAGTGTCGCGGACGCCGAACTCTCTATTCTGCCATCCTAGACGCGGATATAACTGAGGGCGTGGTGGTGAGGGTAGTGTCGCTGACGCCACCTTCTCTATTCTGCAGTACATAGAGGTCTAGACTAGTTTTTGTCAGCAGATGTCACTATGCTAGTTCAGAACAACAGATGGTGGTCTAGAGTAGTTTTAAACAGGAGCAGCAGACGGCGCTCTAGGCTAGTGTTTAACAGCAGATGGTGCTCTAGGATAGTTTATGACAGTAGATGGCACCCTAGACTATACTTTATAACAGCAAACGGCTCTCTAGGCTAGTTTATGACAGAAGGTAGAGGTCTAGACTAGTTTTTGTCAGCAGATGTCACTCTGTGCTAGTTTAGAATAACAGATGGTGGTCTAGACTAGTTTTAAACAGGAACAGCAGATGACGCTCTAGGTTAGTTTATAACAGAAGATGGCGCTCTAGGCTAGTTTATAACAGTAGACGGTGCTCTAGGCTACTTTTTAACAGTAGATGGTTCTCTAGGCTAGTTTATAGTAGATGTAGATCTTGATGGTTTATAACAGTAGATGGTACTGTAGGAAGGGCCGGAACAAGCTGAACTGCCGCTCTAGGCAAAGCATGGTCATGTCGCCCTCAACCCTAAAGTGAAAGGGGGACTGGGGGGGCGGGGGTTGTTAGTGGGAGCTGTCGCGGACGCCGCCCTCTCTATTCTGCCGCCCTAGACGCGGATATAACTGAGGGAGCGGGTGGTGAGGGTAGTGTCGCGGACGCCGAACTCTCTATTCTGCCACCCTAGACGCGGATATAACTGAGGGCGCGGTGGTGAGGGTAGTGTCGCGGACGCCGCCTTCTCTATTCTGCAGTACATAGAGGTCTAGACTAGTTTTTGTCAGCAGATGTCACTCTATGCTAGTTCAGAACAACAGATGGTGATCTAGAGTAGTTTTAAACAAGAGCAGCAGATGGCGCTCTAGGCTAGTGTTTAATAGCAGATGGTGCTCTAGGATAGTTTATGACAGTAGATGGCACCCTAGACTATACTTTATAACAGCAAACGGCGCTCTTGGCTAGTTTATAACAGAAGGTAGAGGTCTAGACTAGTTTTTGTCAGCAAATGTCACTCTATGCTAGTTTAGAATAACAGATGGTGGTCTAGACTAGTTTTAAACAGGAACAGCAGATGACGCTCTAGGTTAGTTTATAACAGAATATGGCGCTCTAGGCTAGTTTATAACAGTAGATGGTGCTCGTCTAGGCTACTTTTTAACAGTAGATGGTTCTCTAGGCTAGTTTATAGTAGATGTAGATCTTGATGGTTTATAACAGTAGATGGTACTGTAGGAAGGGCCGGAGCAAGCTGAACTGCCGCTCTAGGCAAAGGACGGTCGTGTCGCCCTCAACCCTAAAGAGAAAGGGGGGCTGTGGAGGGCAGGGGTTGTTAGTGGGAACTGTCGCGGACGCTGCCCTCTCTATTCTGCCGCCCTAGATGCGGATATAACTGAGGGCGTGGTGGTGAGGGTAGTGTCGCTGACGCCGCCTTCTCTATTCTGCAGTACATAGAAGTCTAGACTAGTTTTTGTCAGCAGATGTCACTCTATTCTAGTTCAGAACAACAGATGGTGGTCTAGAGTAGTTTTAAACAGGAGCAGCAGACGGCGCTCTAGGCTAGTGTTTAACAGCAGATGGTGCTGTAGACTAGTTTTTAACAGCAAGTGGTGCTCTAGAATAGTTTATAACAGCAGACAGCACTGTAGGCTAGTTTTAACTGTACATTGGAGATTGATTGTTACAAAACCGATACCAGATTATAGTAAAACTTAAATATCTGTAACAGTTTTAGTAAACCAGTGCATACTAGTTTTACTTATTTTGTGGCTCCATTAGTTCTCATTGTGTCTCAGCCCATCTGATGTTGGCTGTGTTTCAGGGGTGTAGAGGGTCAGCTCAGGTGTTGAAGGACAGTCGGAGGTTTACAAGCGCCCGTCGTTTGCTTAACCCTTGATTTGGGGTGGAGGAATGTCAGCTATGGGGATTTGGCGGCATCGTTTGACACCTCCGCAATCTGTCATGCTGGAGTGGAGGAGAAATAACAGTCTGTCCTCTCGCCACACAAAAGAGCCTGGCTTGCTCCGGGCCCACAAATTGTGCTTCTTTATGTTTTCTCTTCTGCCATGTGTAAATATTGTGTCTACAGACAGACGTGACTCGAACAGAAAACGCTGAATAGTGAGCGGTGCAGGAATCCAGAGGCAGTGATGACTCAAAGTAAAAGAATTGAGTTTCTTTTTTATTTGAACTAACATCATGAACGTTGTTACAAAGGTTTGGGGAGTTTGGCAAATGAGAGTTAAATGAGATAAAATAAAATGTCCTTGCATTAATGTTGCTTTATCTACATGTGATTGAAAACATATTGATGGTAAAAAAGTAAAGCAGTGTTCTCCTCTGGAAAGCAATGCTGAGCACATTAAATTACAGTATTTGGAGTGTGATGATAAACATGCCATTCTGCAGTGCTCCAGATAGTTTGTGCTCTTACAATAGTACCTGTTTTCAGTAGAAAGCTGTTGTTTTTGATAGAAGACAGTAGTAGTAGAAACATACTATGGAGTCAATCTAGGGGCATATACTGTACAGTTGAAGTCAAAATTATTAGCCCCCCTTTGAATTTTATTTTCTTTTTTAAATTTCCCAAATGATGTTTAACAGAGCAAGGAAATTTTCACAGTATGTCTGATAATATTTTTTCTTCTGGAGAAAGTCTTATTTGTTTTATTTCGGCTAGAATAAAAGCAGTTTTTAATTTTTTAAAAGCCATTTAAAGTCAAAATTATCAGCTCCTTTAAGCTAATTTTGTTTTCAATAATCTACAGAACAAACCATCGTTATACAATAACTAGCCCAATTACCCTCACCTGCCTAGTTAACCTAATTAACCTAGTTAAGCCTTTAAATGACACTTTAAAATGTATAGAAGTGTTTATACATGGCAAAGATAAAATAAATGAGTTATTAAAACTATTATGTTTAGAAATGTGTTGAAAAAAATCTTCTCTTCATTAAACAGAAACTGGGGGGAAAGGGGGCTAATAATTCAGGGGGGCTAATAATTCTGACTTCAACTGTATACTTGCAAAATAAAAGAAAGTTTTGCAAACAAAAATAAAGTATTGAGCAAAAATAAATAAATAAATAAATGTAAATCTCCCAAAATCGCAAGGCAAAAAATTATTTTTGAGAAATACAAAATATTTTTGGTAACCAAAATTAAGAACTGCCTAAGGGAATATTAAGTTTTGTAAAATAAAATTTGCAAAAAAAAAAAAAAAGAATAGAAACAACTGCAAATAAAAATCAAGCAGAGCAAATAAAATAAAAATATATCAGCAATTAAAAAAAGAAAATGATATATTTGCAAAACATTTTCATAGCATTGCCTTAAAGAAAACAGCCCAGTCAATTGCAATTCTCATTTTGATTTGCTTTTTAGTCAACCATGAGTTTGGGATGCTGTTTTTGCTTTGCACTTCTTGTTTCTGCACATTTGACAAGGGGGCGGAGTAAATGAAACTTGGCCGTTTACAGCAGGCCCCTTGACTCCGCCCCCTTGTCAAATCAGGGCCACAAAGTGAAACGCGCAGAAACGTGAAGTGCAAAGTGAAAACAGCATCGCAAACTCAAGATTGAATAAATGCAAATATTTTAGTTTATTTTTGCTCTGCTTGTTTTTTTTGTTTGCAAATTTCATTTTTACTTTTCAAAACTTAATTTTCCCTTTGCACTCCTTTACTATTGTTAGCAAAATTAATCCTTGCTTCTAAAAAATAAATGTTTGCTTTGCAGTTTTTAAAGATTTGCATTAATTAATTTATTTTTTCAATACTTTATTTTTCGTTTGCAAAACTTTCTTTTATTTTGCAAGTATATACGGCCCTAGATTGACTCCATATAATACAAGCGTGTTATTAAACTTTTAAACTTCTGATGATGCGAACAAGCTAAAAATAACATTAATCCTGCCAACACACACACACACAAAGAACATTTTAAAACATTTTCCACAAACCAAAACACACACCAACAGAACTGATGTGCATTTGTAATGCGAAGCATATGGTAACACTTTACAGTAAGGTCCCATTGGTCAATGCATTAATGAGCAATACAGTAATTTATTAATCTTCGTTAAAGTCAGTCAATATAAATACTCCTTAAGTCAGCTCAGCTGGGTTTAATTATCATCAGATACCTTTCTACTATTTTAATAACGTATCAATAAATGCTAAAGTTAGCATTAACAAAGATGAAATGCTTCAGAAGTATGTTAGTTGTTTATTTAAAGACTAAACTAAAGATGTTAACAAATGGAACCTTACTGTAAATTGTTACTGTAATAGGCCGTTCACATGAATGGATTCTTGTTTGTTTTTAATGCATTATGAATGTAATTTCAATTTATAAAAAATGAGTTTTGTAATCTACAAAATGCACCAATCATGCATTAAACTGAAAGCCGTGTGATGTGGAGATGTTCATCAAGCACTTTTACAAATGGACTGATAAAAAAAAAACAGCACAAATGAAGAATGGAATGGGAAATATTAGAATAATTTTGCTTAAAAAAATCCTTTTTAGCTCCTTGTTGTGGAAGCTAAACCCCTTCTAATGAACAACACGGGTCTAAAATGACTCAGATTCACTTCCTATGCCATTTAAATAATGATTTCTTTGCTCAAACTTTGAAATAAATCTAGTTGATCATTTTTTTTTGCTAAGTTTTCCCCAGATCATTGTTTATATCTCTGTCTTACTGTGAACACAGGCTCATTGTGGATACGTACCCTAGTCTACATTTCTGCAGAGCGCAAAATATATACTACAAGGTATGTTTGGCTTCATTTCGTCTGTAAAAAAAATGAATGCTAGGGGATGGTAGGATGCCTTTATTTGATGCAGCGGCTGACTGATTATCTCCGTGTGGAAGGCTTTTCTGGTGTCAACAATTTGGCTGGTGGCTCACTGCGTTGGAAGGAGTTCAAGTCCAGTGAAGAACGGTTCCGGAAACCAGGTAACACATTATATCTTTCATTCATTTATTTTCCTTTGGCTTATTCCCTTTATTCATCAGGTGTCACAACAGCGGAATGAACCTCTAACTATTCCAGCTTATGTTTTGCAAAGCGGCTGCCCTTCCCTGCAACCCAGTACTGGGAAACACCAATACACACTCATTCACGTTCATACACTACAGTCAATTTAGTTACCCCTTAACGCATGTGTTTGGACTGTGGGGGAAACCGGAGCACCCAGAGGAAACCCACGCCAACACGGCGAGAACATGCAAACTCCACAGGGAAATGACAACTGACCCCGCCAGAACTTGATCAAGTGACCTTCTTGCAGTGAGGCTACAGTGCTAACCACTGAGCCACTGTGTCACCACAGGTAAAACAAAATCAAATAAATAAACAACATGGCCATAAGATCCTTGGACCCGGGGCTCCCTCCTGTTTGCAGGGCGAGAAGAGAGTTTGAGCTCAGGTAGATTTGGAGAACTCCCCTGCTGTAGTAGCTATTGAACAGATAGTGATCGCTCTTAAGAGATAACTACTAACAAGGAGCATGTCTATGGTGGTGATTTGGATTAGTCGATTAACTTAAGTTGCATGTTTTTGGACAGAGGGAGGAAACCAGGGAACCAGGGGGAAACCCATGTGAGCATGCGGAGAACGTGTAAACTCTGGTTCTAGTCCTTAGCCAGCCAGTTGACGTTTCTGTGCAGTGATGTTCTTGCTGTGAGGCAACAGCGCTCACCACTGGGCCACCGTGCCACACATCTAGGAAAGGAGGAGGAGGAGTAGGGGTGAAAGGGGGGATTCTTCAAAACGAAGATGGCTGTGATATGGAACTGAGGGTATTCATAGTGGCTTAGGAATCGTCTGATTGGTGAATCATAAATTGGATAATGCGGGACCACCTGCAAGCAATCATAAGCACATGATCCTCTTGCAATTAGTTTATAAATACACTTCACGTAAGAACTCGCTTGGCAGCACTCTAAAAGCAAGCGGGATGATATTTACATGAGTTTATTTGCTACAAATGCTCATGTTGTTCAGTGCATGTACTTGAGTTTCATTCGATATATTCAAAGAGAGTATTTTCTATGAGCAGGTCAAATTAAAGGTACAGTCAGGGCCGGCGTGTCTGATGACACTGATGGCATGATAATCATAACTGAACCGTGAGACCAGTGTAGGTTCAAACCCCTAAAGAAGAGCTTGCGCAGAAGACATCTGAGATGGTCAAAAAGCACACAGCGGGGAAACATACCTAAGAGTACATTTTTTTTTTTTTTTTTGAGTTCTCCAGAAATGCAGATTGGGGTACGTTTCCACAATGCATAAACAATATTTGAAACTTTTAATATTCACAAACTTTGGCACAGAAATCTGTATTAAAAAGTAATAAAGGAGAAATTAAAATGGAGCTCTGGATGGTGCATTTAATTTCTCACAAACTCATTCAGCTCACTTTAGATCCACATCAAAATGTTAAAATCAGCACATAATGCTTGAGTAAAGCTGAAAAAAGCAGCAAAACCCAAAACAACGACAACAATCAAACATGTTTACATACACAAATGAAGAAAGATGATTCAGCCGAATGCAAAAATACAGTCTGGAATAAACCTACGACAAATTAAACCCAATCATTCAGAATTATTCAGCAAAACTGCAGTCTTCGGTTTAAGGGTAATGTGATGCAAACTCACTGGTATGAATAACACTGCTTTGAAAACATTCTTAACATGACAAAGTCTGACGGTATGGATGAATTAAAACATTATTATATGCATAACGCTGCACCGGCACCACATGTCATTGGCTTTGCTGTTAACATTAGATCAATATTACCTCTTTAATAGCTGTGATCTTTGGCATGCTTTGCCAAACTGTACCAAAGTTCAAAGCCAATAATAAATTGCAGTTCACACACTCAGCATTCAACACACTCAAGCTGGAGGACGCAAAAACAAAAACATTTCTTGTAAATAGCACTGAAAGTCACCTTTAATTCTGCATGCAACGGGTCTCTTCACGTCTTTGACAGGATTAATGTACAAAATAGAATAAAAAAATGTGAACTGAAGTATCACAACACAAATATATCTGTGCAACACGTTTGTATTCAACATTAATAGGTCCCTTTAGGTTATTGGAGGGCATTCAAGCTGCTTTAAGTTCCCTTAGAAGTGCGCATGTCTGCTGAGTTCACTTGCTGAAGTGCTGAATTAACAGTCCTGAGTGACAAGTGAATGCACTTCAATTCATACCTCTGATATGTAAAAATAAAAGAACTGGGACGCATGCCGATTCCCATTCAGGCCCTGGAAGGTGACAGCACAGCCTCTTTTTCACAGGATTCCTGCTATCACCAAACAATGCTGCATTATTTGCATGCCGGAGCTGCAAAGCACGTACACTGAAAAAGTCTTGTGCATGAATGCAGCGCTTCTGGCAATATTTTGAAGAGGACTATGAGAAGTCGGCTGGTCGGATCATCATGACGGTGGAGCGCAGAGAGTAACTGGGCCCTTTGAAATAGTGCCATTTGATTCCATTAAATTTTCCGACATGCTGTCCTTGTCTGTAATACACACCGTTCAGGTTGGATGGCCCGCAGGCGTCGTACCACCAGCCTGAAATACAAAAACATGCACAGCTGTGTTAAGAGCAATTCAGACCAAGGAGAAAAAATAGAACAAAATATCTTATTGTGCATAATATTGCAAAAATAAATATAAAAATAATACAAAATATATGAATAAACAAAGAAACCAAATATAAAATACATTAAAATAATAAATAAATGAAATGTTTGTATTGATTTTAAGCATGCAAGACAGTTAAAGATGAAAAGTGGTTTATATGAGGCAAAAATATATTTTTTGTCAGCATATTTATGGCAAGAAGAATTAATAAAACAAAAATATTATTGTATATGCTGTTGCAAAACAACAACAATCAAAAACTATGCACAATGAATAAATAAAAAAAACAAATACAAATGTAAAATAAACAAAAATAATTATATTTTTTCAGGAATTGATTTTAAGCAAGTTCAAAGACAAAAAGTGGTGCATGCAAGTTAAAATATCTTTATTTTTCAGCATATTTATAACAGGAAGAAATAATAAAACCAAATATATTATTGTGTATACCATCAACAAAAAAGAACTGCAAATAAAATATATAAACAAACAAATACAAATATTTATAAATAAATAATAATAATACAAATTTAAAAACTAAATAAATTGTATTTAAGTATTAAGCATAATCATAACAATAATAAATAATACAATAAAATATATATTTTTGTGCATACTATTGCAAATAAAAGCAAAGTAAATTAATAAACAAATAAATATCAAATAAATAAATAATGAATACTGTAAATATTTAAGTATTGACTATGCATGCAGGGCAGTTCAAAGACAAAAATTGGTGTATATCAGTCAAAAATACTTTATTATAGCATATTTATAACAAGAAGAAATAATTTAATAAAATATATTATTTGTGTATACAGCTGCAAAAAAACAAATAAAAACTATAACAAATAAATTATAAAATAATAAATAAGTGAATAATTAAACTGTATCACGTATTAATTTAAAGCTTGCATGGCAGTTAAAAGACAAAAAGCTGGTATGAGTAAAAAAATTATTTAATACAGCATATTATAATAATTAATAAACAAACAATATTAATTATAAACAAGAATATTTATAAACATGAAAAGAATTATAGAACAAAAAAATATTGTGTATACTGTTGCACAAAATTAAACAAACAATGCAAAATAAATAAACAGGCAAATAAAAACATATTATAATAAATACAATAATAATAAATAGTATTTAAGTATTGAATTTAAGTAGGCGCAACAGTTCAAGACAGAAAAGGGATGTATTTAAGCATATTGGTTCTGGGTTTATTCTGGGTCCAGTTCTGGGTGTGTTTTGAGCATAACATGCATTAAACCAACCAGAGTCTCAGCTCACATTCCCTTTAAGAGTCAGTTGCATCATGCCATGGCAAATTTGCTATACATGGCGAACTTTGTTAGTGTGAAAACTGAATGCTTCACTAGCAAGAAAACAGTTAAACAGAGCATCTGCAGCGCGAGAATAAAGAAGGAGCCTCCTCCATTCAGCCTCTTTACTTTTACTCTTTACTCCTTTACTTCGCTGGAGTAAGGAAACAGTGGAAACTCACTCCACTAAAGACATCCATTAGCCTACATATTTAATTTAGTTTGTTTAGAGCAAGGATTTGTGTCAAAACCATTTCTAAATTCAGTTCTAATCTCCAGCAAAGGAATAAATGAACAATAATAACGAAGTGTGGTCAGAAAACTGAGTTACATCCAAACACACGTCCTGTTCTCATCCACATATGGTGATGCAGACGTCTCCAAAACCCCAAAGCAGGACAAATCTAAACTTGTTTTTAATAAAACAAATATAAATATGCTTATAATAAATAATACTGCTAATAATAATAGCATTATACAAATGCAGATTGTCATGAATAAACTGAAAAAAAAAAGCCGTAACACACCTCCTTTTCAGACCAGCACACCCATGAGTCAACAAAGAGGTGCAAATAGATTAAACAACGTGCCGCAAACGTGAAAATTACTGTTGCACTGGTCTGAAAATAGCAACAAATCCCACCATGCACTCCTTGTGCCTCATTGTGTATGATAGGGCCCAAAGTGTGTCTTGTTTTTACAGAAACACATTACACTGAATGACAATGGCAACCCTATTTCACTTTGCTATTTAACAGTAATTTGAAACATTTCTCTGGCATTACATGCGTATATATAAAATTACTTTTGTCAATTTAATTTGATGCAGACACCAAAATGGGACGTCTCGTCTTAAATCCTCATAAAATTCATATTTTTATAAGAGGGCAATAAATTACAGCCATTTTAATTGCTTTCCTCATAAAAACCACATCAACCACAATGCATAAAATGCTCCTGCTGGCAGGCTGAGCTGTGCTTTACGTGTAGTAGATGTACAGTCTACTGGTGTGATGCTATTTAGGTTTCTAATGTTGTATGAGCAACCATTTCTAATGCTGACTGTTGTGTTATGCATTCATCAGCTTATTTAGACCACTTTAAAGCTGATCCAACAGTATGCAGGTGTAATGTGCTCAATGTGGAGTGAGGAGAGATGGGGAGGAGTGATGTACAAACAAAAGTATATATATATATATATATATATATATATATATATATATATATATATATATATATATATATATATATATATATATATATATATATATATACACAACATTATTCACCCTCCTGTGAAATATTTATTCTTTTTTTAAATATTTCTCAAATGATGTTAAACAGATTAAGGAATTGTTTACAGTATTTTCTATATTATTTTTTCTTCTGGAGAAAGTCTTATTTGTTTTATTTCGGCAAGAATAAAATCAGTTTTTAATTATTTTAACAGCATTTTAAGGTCAATATTATTAGCCCCTTCAGCAATATTAGTTTTGGATTGTGTCCAGAACAAATCACTGTAATACAATGACTTGCCTAATTACCCTAACTTTACCCTAATTAACCTAGTTAAGCCTTTAAATATCACTTTTAGCTGAATATTATTAACTGTCATCATGGCAAAGATAAAATAAATCTGTTATTGGAAATGAGTTATTACACCTATTATGATTAGAAATGTGCTAAAAAAAATCTTCTTTTTGTTTTTATTCAGGAAAACAAATATAGGGGAGGGGGTGGTTGGGGTGGTTAATAATACAGAAGGGCTAATAATTCTGACTTCATTTATTTATTTCTTTGACATGGACATTACAATTACACTGGACAACCAAATGCAATTGTTGAAGTGTTTTAGCAAACTTGCTAATTCTCAACACCTGTCCACAGGAGGCTTAAACATGACAAAATGGAAATATAATAAAAACATAAACACAACATTATAATTCATTACATAAACTTACTGGAAGGCAAAAGCAAAGATGACATGATCCAACCAACTAGACCAGGGGTCACCAATCTCGGTCCTGGAGGGCCGGTGTACCTGCAGGATTTAGCTCCAACTTGCCTCAACGCACCTGCTTGGATGTTTCAAGTATACCAAGTAAGACCTTGATTAGCTTGTTCAGGTGTGTTTGATTAGGGTTGGAGCTAAAATCTCCAGGACACCGGCCCTCCAGGAACAAGTTTGGTGACCCCTGAACTAGACTATTTGTGCAAACACTGCTGTTTTGTTCTTAACCACTTTTGAAGAGCACTACTAAAAATATTTAGATTACTTTCTGATTTTAAGCTAACCGGTAAATCAGTCCACAGTTTGCCTCCCTTTACAGAGAAGACAGATTGACCAAATGAGGTCTTCCTCTTTGGCACTAGAAAGTCACCATTAGCAGTTGCCTGTGTAACTCTTTGAGAGGTTTGATGCCGACTGATTAGATCAGAAAACAGGACTGGAACAAGATTATTTAAATATTTAAAAAACAATTTAATATAATTAAATTTAATAAAACTATCAAAACTAAAAAGGTTATGTTTACATAAAACTTCACAATGATGCCATCGCATAGGCTTTAAGTCCATAAGTTTAACTGCTTGTTTATATATCGAGACAACAGGCATCAATGTAGTTAATTCTGACTTCACCTATATATATATATATATATATATATATATATATATATATATATTAGGGGTGTAACGGATCACAGTCGATCCGTGATTTGTACGGACCACACCCCACGGTTCGGAACACACGTGATCCGCGGATTAATAACTTTTATGAACTTGTAGATCAATCTAACGTTTATAACAATTGCAGAGTGATCGCCTCAAATCACGGCCTTGAATTCCCGAGTTTGAAAGCATTTTTTGCTTCCCTGTAGCCACAATATAACAATGATGGAAAAAGTTGTCATCTAAATGCTTTCTTGGGTTATTAATTAAAGCTGTTCTCTGTTGTTGTTCGTTTAGCCTGCATTAATGTGTTCGGTGTAAAGCTGCACAATTAAAAATGAAAAGATCGGGATCTTAATTTAAACTCGATTAACATGAACAATAAATGATAAAAATGATTTGCATGTGTTTATTAATCCTTTAAAGCGCTACAAATCTGCGTTTGATCAAGAGACATTCAGTTTTTACACTTTTTTAGTGAGTTACAAACAATTAAATAACAGAAGTACTGGGAGAACTGTTTATAGCTCTGATATAAACGCTGATGGTTATGGTAAAGATTAAAATCTCTGTTTAATGAACCTGACATGATTTCATTGGTGAAAGCGATTACATTGTGTAACCAATAGGAGGCGACAAACAACCATCAAGATGATGTCCTTGAATAGGTTGTCAAAAATGAACCACCTATAATAAAACATGGAGATTTATGTGTGAAGTGTTGAATCATTAAGTGAAAATTAATACAAGATTATCAGAAACAGTTCATTGTTCGTATTGAATATTTTCCTTTTTTTTCAGCTGGTTCTTTCTAGATGGTTCGAAGTTCTGTTTGTTTAAACCAATGGTTTTGCAGTAATATGTTTGTACAAATAGAAAGCAAATGACATTTGTGTCCTCCCTTTTTTTGCTGATCCAAAAAATAGTCTGATCCGGGACTCAAAAACCGTAGTGTGATCAGAACCGTGAGATTTGTGATCCGTTACACCACTAATATATATCCAAGTATATATTATAGTCTAGAAAAGTTAATTTGATTCAATTAAAAAAAGGCAGAAACATAGTGTATATATTATACAAAGAATTGCCGCTTTGGGCGAGGCAGTGGCGCAGTAGGTAGTGCTTTCGCTTACAGCAAGAAGGTCGCTGGGTCGCTGGTTTGAACCTGGACTCAGTTGTTTCTGTGTGGAGTTTGCATGTTCTCCCTGCCTTCGCATGGGTTTCCTCCGGGTGCTCTGGTTTCCCCCACAGTCCAAACACATGCAGTACAGCTGAATTGGGTTGGCTAAATTGTCCATAGTGTGTGAATGTGTGTGTGGATGTTTTCCAGAGATGGGTTGCGGCTGGAAGGGCATCCACTGCGTAAAAACTTGCTGGATAAGTTGGCGGTTCATTCCGCTGTGGCGATCCCGGATTAATAAAGGGACTAAGCCGACAAGAAAATGAATGAATGAATTGCCGTTTTGATTCCAGCTCGGCGTGGGTTGGGTGCAGTAGGACCGGTGGGGTCTCATCCAGGATGGGAGTGAGGTTTAGGGGGGTGAGTGTAAAGAAGGCCAGCTAGTGAAGTGCTGTGCAGGGAAACTTCGCTCCTTTACAGGTTCTCTAGTGACAGACGCTATAGAGGCTATAGTCTTTAGCCTTCTTGTTACCGTACGTTCATTACATTTTCAATGAGAGCCGGCGGTGATAAGCAGCGAGGAGCAGCATGGCATGTCTTTGCCAGTGTGGGCATCGAGGAGAGTTGAAATCAAGTCAACTTTATGGTAATGAGCTATGACGCGGTTCGGCGGCAAGCACTCCGACTGACGAAGTCCACCGCTTGAGAGGAGTTCAGTGAACCTGTGAACTTTGGTTCCAACCACAGTTGTTCCCAAGGGTTTGATTATTGAGGTCCCTGGATTTTCAGTTATTTACAATGTTTTCTTACAGTTTCTATGTTGAGTTTGCATGTTCTCACTGCGTTCGCGTGGGTTTCCTCCGGGTGCTCCGGTTTCCAAAGACATGCGGTACAGGTGAATTGGGTAGACTAAATTGTCTGTAGTGTATGAGTGGGATTGTGAATGTGTGTGTGGATGTTTCCCAGAGATGGGTTGCGGCTGGAAGGGCATCCGCTGCGTAAAAAAATGTGCTGGATAAGTTGGCGGTTCATTCTGCTGTAGTGCCCCTGGATTAATAAAGGGACTAAGCCGACAAGAAAATGAATGAATGAAGCGTGAATCTCATGCGACAGTACAAAACCGTATTGTTGCTTCAGAATATTTCAGACATGTGGACACATTGGAGAACTTGATCTTTCATGATTAAAGGAATTTGATAAGAAGTGCGCAACATTTTCATGCTAGAGATCATGTTTTATGCATGAATGTAACTGAAATGCTTCAACAGCTTCGAGATGAGTGTAGTGAATTTTGCCAGAGCTGAAGGCAGATAGCGTTGTCGCCAGGGCAGCCAGAGCGAACTTGGACGCTCTTGCCGATTTTGGTGTGAACGCACTTAGAGCAACCAACTCCCATGCAAAGAATCGGCGGTTCAATCCAGCTCAGACCAGGTTGGGTGCAGTAGGACAGGTGGGTTACATGTGGGGACTCGTCCACAATATTTTTACCTTTTAGAATATTTGACTTTCTTTCCTCAAATAAAGATAATCCAAGGGTGTCAAGAACTAGAATTCTTCATAAATACACTTTTTTTTTTGTGTTTAACAAAAGCTTAAAACCACAAAGAGAAAATAAATTAAGAGCTAATTTCATTTTAGCATGAACCAACCCTTTAAATTAGCAAAAATATGTATATTTATTTTATTTAGTAATTTCCGTACTCACTAAAACAATCCTACAACTGAAAACCCTAATATCTGCAATAGTTTTAATTTACTAAAGCAACACTGAGTCGGCGCTCAGCTGCTCTCTGCATTAAACGCTGCTCGTCGGGCCTGTTCATTCGATTAGACACGTACACATGAAGCGTGCCCACATACTGCCCATATCTTGGCACGCAGGACTCCAGCTTCACTTCCCCGGCTCAAATGCCAGAGCGATCTGTGAAAAATCGGTGACATTTGTCCCTGGTCTGCGAGCCAAAAGCGCTGCCCTTTATCACGGCTCTCGCTGACACACTGAACCGATTGGACTCTGATTCCGCATGTTTCTCTGCTTTCTGAATCTGAGGCCCGTCTCCAGGGTCTGTGTTTTATAGGCTTGTTAACCACACTGCATTACCAAAAATGAGGCAACAGAATGATAAAAGTTTGATTTCATGATACAATCCAGAGCTGGAACCAATATGTCTTTCATTAGAGCACTTACGCTACACAATTTAGTGGGCTCTACTTTGACAATGACAATTTCAGGGCATTTCCGCACTCCAGAACTTTCATTAAAAATCTCTCAGAGCGACACTCTGAGCTTTTATTAATTGCATCGCCCCCCAATTCCCATATGCACGTCATATTTATATTCTCATCCTGATATTAAACATCGCAGAGGTCAATCAATGTCAGGGCCATGTTTGGCATGAGCTAGCATACAGACACAATCTTTCTTGATTTTTGGCTTATTAAATTATGCATGATGTTAAAACAAATCTGTTTATTTACAATTTCTGTATTTTAAGTTTATTTACAGTCATGAATTGCATTTTGGGAGCTTGATCTCTGATCCTTTGACTTTTGATGTTTAAAGGTCAACTCTGCCATTTAACAAAAGTAACGTTTATTGATATTTTATTAGATTGAAACAAGATAAGAAATAATATCTACACTTTTATTAATTGCATCGCCACAATTCACCCCTGCAGATTTATGCACGTCATATTTATATTCTCATCCTGATATTAAATATCTCAGAGGTCAATCAGAATCAGGGCCGCGTTTAACTAGCATACAGGCAGGATCCGTCCAGGAAATTATGAATGCTGTCAAAAAATATTTGTTAATTAACAGGTTCTGTGTTTGGCATGGGTGACGCAGTGGCACAGTGGGTAGCACGTTCGCCTCACAGCAAAAAGATCGCTGGGTCGCTGGTTCGATCCTCGGCTCAGTTGGTGTTTCTGTGTGGAGTTTGCATGTTCTCCCTGTGTTCGCGTGGGTTTCCTCCGGGTGCTCCAGTTTCCCACACAGTCCAAACACATGCGGTACAGGTGAATTGGGTAGGCTAAATTGTCCGTAGTGTGTGTGTGTGGATGTTTCCCAGAGATGGGTTTGCGGCTTGAAAGGCATCCGCTGCGTAAAAACTTGCTGGCGGTTCATTCCGCTGTGGCGACCCCTTTAATAAAGGGACTAAGCTGGGAAGAAAATGAATGAATGAATGATGTATTTGCCGTTGTTTCTGTTTATTTAAAGCAATGAATTGATTTTGGGAGCTTGATCTAATTCTTTGACTTTTGATGTTGAAAAATCAACTCTGAGGTTTTACAGAGTGACTTTTGACTTTAAAAAATCTAAGTTTAATATATATATATATATATATATATATATATATATATATATATACATATATATATGAGGTCTCGTTAACCGAATATTTTCTGTCATTGCCGTTTTTTTTTTTTTCAGCAGTGACGGAAAAATCCGAAGTGTGCACCATGCACAACTGAACGCAGAGGGGTGAAGCCGTGTCCCTGGTGCTGAAGGAGCGCGTGCTGCGGTATTTTTTCCCGGTGAAACCAGTGCTTGCAAGACAGGGAAATCCCACAGTCATCGGTGAGTGTTATCCGGCCTGAGTATGGCCCGCAGCTCGCTCTCACACATACTGGGGAACACCCATACACACTCATTCACACACATACACTATCGCCAATTTAGCTTACTCAATTCCCCTAAAGCGCATGTGTTTGGACTGTGAGGGAAACCGGAGCACCCGGAGGAAACCCACACCAACACGGGGAGATCATGCCAACTCCACACAGAAACGCCAACTGACCCAGCCGGGACCCGAACCAGTGACCTTCTTGCTGTGAGGCGACAGTGCTAACCACTGAGCCACCTTGCAGCCTGTTTAAATTCAGCCCATAATTAAATTGTTTGCAACCACTTACCTTACCAAAACTAAAAATTTTTTTCAGTGTAGTGTTGCAGTAGAGATGTCTGCATGCAGCATAAATAAACTCACCGCCGCTGAGCATCAGTGCACACTTGCATGTGCAGTTATCATTATCCACGTCTTTGGTGCTGAAGTCTGCTCCATGAATGGCCAAACTGCTCTGCCGTCCCGCCGTCCCGCTGTGGGTCTTCAAAAACAACCTGAGACAGAAAATAGAGAGATTTAACTTCTATTTTACCCCTTTTACAAGATGTACGATAACTCTTCTGAGTCTCCAAAACGTGAATGTAAAGTTTCAGCTCAGAATACCCATCAGATAATATATGAAACAATGCAGAACATGCCCAGTTTGAGCTTAAATCAAAGTGTAGCTGTTTTTGTAGCCTGTGTCTTTAAATGCAAATGAGCTCCAGCTCCGTCCACTGTTCCTCCAAACATGTGTTTGTTTTCTGTCTTATCTCAGATAAACAGCAGTCAGTGACAGAGATAGACAGATGCATCAGAGATCCAGTTTAAGAGTCAAAAATACCACAGTAAGTTTATTTGATGTATTTTTTGTTTTGTTTTTACGCATTTTTATTATTTGTTTTTATTTTTATTTTACTTGTTTTTTTATTCTTGTTTATGTAAAGCACTTTGAATTGCCATTGTGTATGAAATGTGCTATATAAATAAACTTGCCTTGCCTTGCCTTGCCTATTTGTACTGGAGTTTATTTATACATTTCTGAAACAATGAGGGCGAAGCAGTGGCGCAGTAGGTAGTGCTGTCGCCTAACAGCAAGAAGGTCGCTGGTTCGAACCTCGGAGTTTGGAGTTTGCATCCGGGTGCTCCGCTTTCCCCCACAGTCCAAAGACATGCGGTACAGGTGAATTGGGTAGGCTAAATTCTCCGTAGTGTATGAATGTGAATGAGTGTGTGGATGTTTTTCAGAGATGGGTTGTGGCTGGAAGGGCATCCGCTGCATGAAAGACATGCTGGATAAGTTGGCGGTTCATTCCGCTGTGGCGACTTCGGATGAAAGTCTAAGCCTGAAAGAAAATGAATGAACTATTAACTATGCATGTTAACTATGTTTATATCTAATTTCAACTCCTTAACTTTTCTGATTTCGATTGTGATGAACTAATGTGCACCATTTGTAATGCCGCTTAGAAATGACAGCTATTGTGAAACGCGCTACACAAATCAACTTAAAGGGCACCTATGGTGAAAAACTCTGTTTGGACAGACATGTGTGTAAGTATAGTGTATATACTGTCATGTCGGGGTGATATAAACACACCCAGTCCTTTTTTTTCCAAATTTAACAACATAAAAACAGTGGACCAATTGGAGCGGTTTTCAGATCGACCGCAGCTTGACGTAGGAGTGCGGTCCCCCCCGCCCACTAATATTGATTGACAGCTGCGCGCATTAACATGTCTCCGTAGTAATGCATAAAATCATATTGACAAGACAGGTTGAGCGCAAAGCAACCGGG